>NC_090847.1:28602500-28760000 GCF_024217435.2 Syngnathus scovelli
ACGCGAGGGCGGCCGCCGCGTAATGGAAGGAAACGAGTCGACGCGTGCGACTCGTAAAATGGCCGGAGGGGATGCTGTTGGCAAAAGCGGGCCATTTGTTTGCGTGGCTTTGGTAAATATGTGTCAAGCCCTATCGCCTTTGCCGAGCTAACCGGCCGTGGCTTTCTCACTAGGTGAAGCCACGAGGGTACGCAGGTTAGGAGCGCTGACAAACACGCTTAGCCTACATGGAGAGATGCACTGAAAATCAGAGTGTTTGTTAAATGGGCCACCATCACCCCACAAATCAAAGCTGGATAATAGGGAGGTACAGCGAGCTGCTAACATAGTAGCTACCGAGGTTATCGCCCATTTGGGGCTTCTAAAACATCCCGGCAGATGACAGGAATAAAATGCTTGGGAAAACATTGAAGCGATGTCGCGAGACACATGTAACTGGAAACCCAAATGATCAATAAATTGTGACAAATTCCAGCACAGGGGGATAGAACGACGTGCGGCTAACTAGCTTGCGCCGTGGCAATAGAGCACGTGGGGTTACCGCTGCACCTACTGCTTTGCGTTATATATTTACGTAAGACGTAGAAACTTATTTCATATAAATATTTACTGTAATCGTGACTAATGTGTTAGTAGAAGTCAGCGATAGCAGAATATATTGTCACAGCCAATTACTACTGCACTTGCTGTTGTTGCTAATGTGTTAGCATGTTAGCATAAAGCTGGCAAAAAAAATGTATACTCAGCGACCACTAAACACATTGCTTTATTTTATATTTATGTGTGATATTTATGGCCTGGATGTTTGTATTATACAAAATAATTTTTGAATTTAAGGTATTTCTGTTAGCGTAAGTTAGCGAAAGACAACGGCGCCGCGTCAGAAGGTATCGTCACGCAGCGCAAGTTCTGCAGGCAGGCTCGGTTACCATTTTTTTATCTTCATACTTTATATTTTTATTCGGAAAAGATTCTTTATCGTGACGTCTACCGAGTTCGCGTGGAGATTCAGGCTACAGCAGAATTTTGACAGAAAGCGAGCATGCGGAAACAAATCGGAATATCGCATCGAGTACACCAGTTTGCGAGGAGGACGCGGCAAATGTCCTGCCCCACTTTTCGTTGAGGAGAGTCATGTTGTCCGTCCCTCCCTTTAAATAGACTCGGTCCCAGAGGGGCACGACCCCGCCCGGCCCACGTTCACCTTGAGACGCGTCATTAAAAGCTTTCCATAAAATGTCTTTTTTATCCTCTCCTCTACTTTCATGTTTCCCACAGCGAACCTCCAAACTAAAATGTTACAAAACGTATCAATAGTGAAATTGACTGGAAATCACTGTAGTGGTCAATTCTGCGTTCTGGTTGGAGCCCAATCGAATTTGCAGAGACGAGAAGAGGATATGAATCTTATCTTGCTGCTGCTTTAATTATTCCATCTTTGAGGTGTGTTCCTTTTTTGAGGGGGGGCGGTTATTAAAAGAGTGTCCATTTTAATCTCGGAGCGCTTCGGCCGCACAATGGCTAAGTAATTAAAGTTGGAATAATGAAATAATATTGAAGGACCAGAGAAGCAAATTGGAGTTCATTTTCCGGTCACAATCGGTTCAGTTCTCCCTGACGGTTCCCGCGGGACTCGCCTCGAAGTTTAGAGAGCAACAACGGAGATACGACACTCAGCTTTTTTTTTCCCTCGACTTTTTATGGAACGAGGCATTAGTTTCTGCGTCTCTCCGGCGAGGCGGTGATAATTACCAGCTAGCCCGAGTGCAGCGGACTGCAGTGCAGCAGCTGCATTTACCACAAAGACACCTTTTATGGGATCAGAGTGGCTTTTTTAATGCCGGAGCAACTCGGCGGCCATTTATATTTGTTTCCAAAGCGAAAAATCCGTCTCAGGCAAACGGATATAACCTAGCGAAGGAAAGTTGGTGAGCGGTCTTCTTTGTAAACTTTTTCCAATGTCCAGCAGAGGGGGGCGCTATTTCCGCCATCAGTGTATGACAGTGGCGTCCATTATGTCTGGCTCCCTGACCCGAGGTAACCCCGTGGCCCAACCCGAAATGCAAACAAACAGCCGTTGGTTCGGGACGTCTCAAAAGGTTGAGGAAAAAACAAAAACATGGCGATGAGGAAGGAGGAACAGCAAGTGCGGCGGCAACAGAGTGGAGGGTGACTGGGCGTGTGTGCGTGCGATACGCTTGAGGGATCGGGCCGCAGAGACAATGAGCTCATTAGTGCTTTGTCGACTATCTACTCTATGAAGACACCTCGTGAAGTCGGGTCACGTGATGGAGACTGCCGATCCGCTTCGCTTTTGCGTATTCGAATTTTAGCGTAACGGTGCCGTTGGTTTTTGCGCGCAGCCGAAAGACGGGATGATGTCGTTAGGCCCGCGTTGCAAAAAGCAGGTCACGATGAAAGAGGGGAGGAAGAGGCGACTGAGGAAAACGAGCCCCTCCCTCCCCCCCCAAAAAAAATAGGAGAAGAGCAACGTAGCCTCTACTTGACGCCGCGCGTGCAAAATCAAAATGGCTGCCGTGGAAAAGGCGTTTATCCTCGGTGAATGCGCCGTTCGCTGAGTCACGGGCTTAGCGCTTTATCGACGCTTTATTACTCATTTCACACGTTTGAGTTTTCCATCCGCCTAAGACGGCAAAGAAAGGAATCTTTTGCTCAGGCCGGTTTTGATTGACGAGCGATGCCGCAATCTTTGACTTTTGGCCTTCCTGCTGTTTTTTTTTCTTTTTTTTTTTGCTATCTTAATGATGCAAGCGGCATGCGCAAAGCTGCATCGAGTCCAGCTTGGAAGAGAAGCCGCTCGCCGGCGTCCGTGCGTTGGCATCATTATCCGGCCCGCGTCCGCTCTCCGAGTCAAGGGTCGCGCTGACAATTCGCCGCTGCCGTGTTTAGGAACATTAGCGCCATCACTCACGGCGGTAATGAGGGAGCAGCAGATGGATGCCGTTCTCCAATCCGCTTTTAATGACCAAACAGGGGATCGGGCTCCTGCACGGAGCCTGCGGACTCCCACTCTTAAAGGCCAACTGCCAGATAGCCGCACAAAAAATGAAGGCGGAGGGGGGAGGGGCGGAGCATTGTTCCAAGAATACTTCTCCTTTATACATTTATCATCACTAAACATGAGACGCCGCTTTATCTGGCGGTCGCCGCTTGCTTTGATCCCGGGAAATATAGATTTTGTTTAATGTTGTCATCCTCAGATGTAATCAAACGCGAAGCCTTCCAACCGCAACCGTAATTGGTCTTATTAGTGACGATTAAGAAAGTCACATGTCAAGTAGTCACATACAGTAAGAGAGTAAAAAGAGACTCCTTCTATTTTGCTCTTGCGGCTGTTTTGCCGTCTTACCGAAGTGGCTCCGATGACCAGAGACGAATTCCGAGCGTACGTTATTGACCAAAGATGGTTGTAATTCTGCTGTGGCCGTCTAGTTCACTTCAAATCTCAGATTCCTCTGTTTCATAACCAGATTTTATGACGGCCAATCAATCGTGGCAGATTACGAAAACAAGACACCAAATACAGCGCGTACTGTAAATAGCAGAGATGAACTTAAGCGCTCTTCGCTCTGACACTTTGCAGAAGAAAATTCCCAGTCGTTCTTTGGAGGTGGGGCCGCTTGGAAAGCAAAATGTTCCATGACCTCCGTTGTCGCAAGGAGAGAACAATCAGGCTGCTTTCACCGCTCCCCCTCGAGGGACTGTTAGCGTTAGCTCATTCCCCCTGCCTTTAATTAGCGGCGTGTATTAGCGGTCCTCCGGTGCAGATGAGCGTCGATGACATTCGAGGGGGCCCACCTGGGGATGGCTACGACAGGATATCAGGGCTTCTTATCTGCGCTCCCCCGCGGGTGAGCCAGAAAAACAGCTTAAGCAAACAGCCTCCCAGGTAGCCTCCTCATTAGCGCTATCGTCACTATTAGCAGCATTAGCGCCCGTGTTTTGATTGCCGTCATTAGCGTGAGCAGCTTAAGTAGCCAACAAGAGGTCAGCTGTTTGTCTGCCGGGTGTTTGAAACAAACCAACAGTATATTTTTTGGGAGAGCGAGGAAGCGGGACGATCGACCTTCCTTGACTTGTTGAGGACGTAGAATGATTGCGCAGACGGTTGGCGACAGCGAGGGAAACCTCCAGGCGGCTTGTCCCGCTCTCTTAATCGCTCCGGCATTGTCCATATTGGCTTGATTCATGAGGCCATTGAGCCTCTCCGCACCAAATTGCTCCCCGCCTCGTCAGCGCAGCTGTCGACGGCTCGCTCCCTTGTTGTCCGTTTGCTCGTCTTTTAAATAAAACAGCGAGGGGTCTTTCGAAACTATTTATCAGGCGGCGAGGAAGAGCGGTGTGAGTAAGTCGCAAATGAGTACGTTTGGATTCTTTCAAGTCTCAAGATTGTCACAGTGGAACAATCGCGGCTCAATCGCTAAACGCGGTAGCGCATTAGCGGCCACTGTGGACTCGCGTTAGCTGCTCACCACTTTGCACTCCGAATCTAGAATTGCTGCTCACGTTCATAACCATGTCAACATTTTTCATGGTCTCTCCTTGTTTTCCGTATATTCTTCTTAATTCAACTGTATCAAACATTGTTTGTTTAGCTAGCGGTGAGCTAAAGTATCAAGCTAACGTAGCGTAGCTTTCTTTGTGGGATTCCGAATGATTGTTTCGTTTCTTATCGTTCCTTTGCTGCGTTGCCATTCGCTTGTATACACTTTTAATCAAAGGCGTAAATTACCGAATCCAATTTTAAAGCTGCCAGGTTAGTGCAAACCACACCAAAAAAATAAATATGTTCTAGCTAAGCAAGTTTCTCATCTTTAGACATCTCTGGGAGAAGGAGGCAAAAAGAGGACAAATAAATGAAGCGTAATGTTGCCCATGGTGCTTGGCAGACTCTTGAAATGTGTTGCCTTTTGTCAAGATCGCACTTGAATGACAGAGGGGGGGCTTTGAACATCACGAATGATGCGATGCACTCAAATGCAGCAAAGAAGCCAAATTACGCTCGAGACAAAGGCAACAGGGGGACGGGAAAAAAAAAATCACTGGTAACTTTCCCGGCGTGATCCGAATGAGGGCTTTTGCATCAGCCCATTTTGGTGGAAAATGCGGGCAGCCGGCGAGATAACACAAGGCGGGAGAAAGATAGCAGGAGCTCTTCTGCTCGTCACCGTCTTCATTTCAAATGGTCTTTTTGTGCCATCTCCCACGCTTGTGATCAGGCGGACGACAACGTTACCGCGGCGCATTCGATTACAGCTGTTTAGATGTGACGACGAGCGACCCGTCGGGTTTGGACGGGGAAGGCGGCCGAGACACAGAGAGTCAGACAATTGCGTTTTTTTTTTTTTTTTTTGTCCTCACCAAAGCCGCGGGGCTGGTGTATTGATCGAGATGGAAAGTAAAGAGAGGCGAGGGAATAAGAAGTCTATCGTTTGGCCAAAACTCATCGCCACCTGAATGAATCACCCCCCCCCCCCCCCCCCCCCCCCCCCACCTCGGAGGCCCATTATTCAGCCATTATTGACAAGCGCTCGCATTTACTTCACCGGACAAGTTGTGTGCAACCGCCGCCCCCGCCGGGCTGGCCGAGCCCAAGCCAATCCGGCAAATCGATCCGAGTATTAGTCGCTGCTCGTGACGCCGTTCATGGCGAGGTGAGACCTCAAAGTAGTAAGTGAGGGTCGACGCAAAGTAACGTGTGATTTGGAGTTCAATTTTGTTCGGTCAGTCGATAAAACACACACACACACGTACTGCTATTTGGTTGAAATTGTAGCATTTTCACATTCATGCTATCCAAGCTAGCAAAGGCCCAAATCTTGGATTTAAATCAATTTAAATAGTATCAAATTACGCAGCGTAGTTTTGGGGACAAGATGTAAAACTACCCTTCATTTCTTCAACCGAATTTGCCAAAAAGTCAGCAAGGACAAACAATCATCATAAATCTCGAAGCTCTCCCGGACTAAACGGACGAGAAAAAGATTGGGGAGATAGCGAAGGGCGTACATTTGCATGCGAAAAGACAACACGGGCCACCCAAAGAGGGATGAAAGCAAAAAGAATGAATGCTCCCGGGAGACGGGTTGGGATCGATGCTCTTTCCGCATCAGCGGCGTCCAAAGCTAACATGCCTCACTTGTTTGGAGATTCACGTGGCTTGGTTTCTGCCAAAGAGCGTGCCGTTATTTCCAACTTGTTTAAACGGGGGACTTTGGCTTAACTTTGGAGAAGGTCGCACCAAGTAAGGAGAAATCCTCCCAAACTTTTTTTTTTTTTTTGGGCTCCTTGAGAATGATGCAGTACACAAGGGTCTCAAAGGAGACATCTTCCCAAATAAGGACAAACCCGAGAGGAACAGTGTGTCTGTGTGAGTGCTGCTAATATGTCAAAAAGGGGAGGGGGGGGCTGATTCTCATCAAACCTCTCCAACTGGAGTGCGGCGCTTTTTCCAGCACGCCATTGTTCCGAATTTGCTCCACATTCGACGAGTACCCTCCAATTCGCCGCCGTCTCGAGCGGGGAAGAAAGAACTCGAGATATTCATAAATAAAAGCTGGAACGAGGAGCTGAGCTGTCGAGCGTCGGTGTGAAATATCGCTGACGCGGCAACGCGTCCACCGGGGAGCTGCTTCTAATGATTGGCTCCTTGCGGGGGTTCCAAATGTCATCCGCCTCACCTAGCGCCACTTTTCTGGTGTCCTCCAACAAGACGTAGGAAAACGTATTCGAAAAAGTTCCTAAAACTCAAGTCAATTTCAGTCAACATGACCCGTCTGGTTGACTGTTGACGTCAAGAAATGGAGACGTCAAAAAACGAGCTCCAGCAGTTTCTACAGAGACAAAAAAAACGTCGTAGACGGGCATCACGGAACCGAACTCACGGGTCAGGGTACCGCCGCAATACTGTGAGCAATCTCGGACCTTCTATTTGTTACTTTTACTGCCGTGGTTGTGCTTAAGTGCCAGTTTGATGGTTTCAGCCAACCGCAGGGGTCGAAGCTGTGGCGGGAGAGAAAAGAAAAAAAAAAAAAAAGTTGCGGTTTACGCTGGGAACTTTACGCTATTAAGTGACTTCCTCCCATTGGGACACAATGTTGAGTGTGCAGGCGCCCTATTAGCTTTAACGAGAACGGGGGCCGCATTGCGGACGTTAATGAGAGGTGTCAGAGATGGCGGCTAATGGGCCACATTCCGACTCTTTTCACCGGCACGCTTGACCCTCTTATGCACCCACGCCGCTGCCACACTCGGCGAATCAATAACGCAGCCGCGTGTGGGGGGGGAGACTCCCTGTCACAAGCTCCTCAGCCGCTGAGAAAATCAATGGGGAGAAAAACAGCGGGCACATGCATCCACCAGCTCGGAGAGAGAGAGTTTGCTTTTGTTCCTGTTTACCAGCCGGGGGCCAAAGTCAATGAGAAAAAGCCAACGAGAGAAATTGTCAACTAGTAAAAACGCAAATATGTTATCTGGCGCCTTTTGAAAATCGGACAAACCAAGAACAGATAAAAAAAAAAATGCAAACAGGTTGTCTGGCGCATTTCGAAAATTTGCCAATCCAGGAACAGATAAAAAAAAATAAAATAAAAAAACGCAAAAATGCAAATAGGTTAACTGTCGCCCTTCGAAAATCTGCCAATCCAGGAACAGATAAAAAAAATAAATTAAAAAAACGCAAAAATGCAAACAGGTTATCTGTCGCCCTTCGAAAATCTGACAAACCAAGAACAGATTAAAAAAAAAATGCAAAAACGGAAACAGGTTATCTGCCGCCCATTGTAAATTTGCCAAACCAGGACCAGATACAAAACAATTAAATAAATAAATAAATAAATACATTTGTGACTAGTGTTTGCTATCGGCTCTTTGGACTTGGAGTCATAGATTCTTTATCCTCTGCGAGGAACGGACAATATTAGTGGCGCAGTGTTGAGCCGAGCGAAACCAATTGAACACGTATGGCAAGGTTCCAATGTAAACACATTTCAATCTGCTTAAGAGTTTCTCTTCTCATTTTTCTTCCTCGTGATTACACAAGATCTCCTCATGTGTTTACGGGGTGCACACATTGCAAGGCGTCACTCCATTCATTGGATCTTTACGTTTGTAAAACAATACTCTCCCCCCAACGCCGCCGCCCCGCCCCTCCCGAGCACAGAAGGGCATTTGTATTCACGCAAGGCGGCACTCTGAAAAAATAGGACAAACACACTCCAAGAATAGATTCTTCCTCGCCAAAGCTTATCCCTCTCATTCTGCTCACAAGTCCAAACCCACCCATTTATTTATTTTTTGTCTTCTTTTCAATATGTCACACAAGCCAGCAGCGTTTGGGCTTGTCAAACGACAACACTTTGCTACCCCGGGACCGATTCAGAGTCGACTTTTCCCTCTGCTAGGCCCCGCGCTGGATTCACATCACGTCGCCGCCTGCATACAAAGGCTAATCTCACACTCGGGGGCCGAGCGACAATTAAATGGTATTGATTGGGAAAGAAGAAGAAAAAAAAAATGGTTTCAGATGTTGTCTCGTAATGAGGTTGAACAACAGATCCAATTGTTAGTTGGACATGCTTGGGTGAAAGGATCGCAGTTTTGCTGCAGATCCAGTAAAGGGTATTCCAGAAATACCCAGAATTTACACAGAAGCTTCAATAATTCAAATTTGGCTTTCAGTGTTTGCCCGAAGGCCCGACAGACGAGACGAGACGAGACGACCCCCCCGCTCGGCCCTCCCCCCACCCTTCCCATCACATTGCGTTTGCTGTCTATGAGAAGCGACACTCTGCCACAACAAGACATCAAATTAAAAGGTTGAAAGCAACCTTGACACGTTGCGCTTTTTCAAACGCATCCCGGGAGGCCGGCCCGGCGCTTCGTCCGGCCGAGAGCACCTGGCGCGCACGGGCTGCAAAAGATGTCAAAAATAATGTCCGCTAAAGGAAAGCAGAAGCCTTTCTCTGCCTCTAATATTAATGAACGCCGGCAAAAATAGAACCGCCTTCGTCCAGCGATGCAATATTTATTTTATTAATTTATTTTTTCCGCTCTTATGCTCACATCAGGTGGAAAAATGGACAATTACTGGGCCATCGGTGACCAGAACCAATAAATGCCTGCCGCTGAAAGGTTGCGGTGTGCAGCCGAGCACCCGAACCGAGCATGAGCCTATTAAAATTTGATGGCTAGTCAGACGCCGCCGCCGACGCTCGGAAAACCACAAAACGACAACAGGCCGTGGAGGAAAGTCTTTGGGATGATCCGGCCTCGAGAGGCGAACGTCTTGATACGCGTGGTCGATAGAATGTAAACACCGCGGCCGTTTGTGACTGTCCTTGTGATCACGCTAATCGTGGCCACTTTCCTGCCGCCTCTGCCTGAGCACACACGGCATCAAATGCCGCCAGTGGAATAATAAAACAAAAGGGTGTTTTTTATTTTTTTTATTAGAGGACATAATTCCAAATTACCTCTCCCACTTCACTCCTGTAACTTTTTCACACACTCTTGAAACGCTCTCAAACTCATCGCCGACATTTATTCATTTATTTACACTATTGCAACGCTCTCAACCTCACCACCACATTCATTTATTCTTATTTATTGATGTATTTATTTGTATATTTCTTCATTTATTTATTCACGCTATTGAAATGCTCTCGAACTCATCACTGATATTATTATACATTTATTTATGTATTTATTTATTTATTTATTTACACTGTTGAAAGGCTATCAAACTCATCACAGACATTTATTTATTTATTTATGCATTTATGCATTTATTTATTTATTTAGGGACAATCCACATTGATGAATAGTATGAAAACTTGACTTTTAATATTAATTAAGTCAAAGTCTGCTTGATTGTCAATTTCTTCACATGCCAAGACCTACAGAGATCGAAATTTCGTTTCCTACTATCCCACGGTGAGAAGACATTACACATTCAAGTAAACGATACCGAAAGTCAAAATAAGAAGGCACATACAACTAATAATATTAACTAATTAATATTAATTAGAGCTGGTGTCCCCAGGCAGGCCAATACATAAGAAAGAAAATATAACATTTAGATGTATATAACATGCAATATAAGTAACAACGCAAGATGTAATAGCTGTGATGGAAGGGCGCAACGGCAGCCATATCAGCATGTAATGATGTACAGTACCAACATAAAAGCAAGTGGAGAGGCTGGAGTGCTGCGGCAAATTAAGATGTAATTCCGGAGACGCTTTTTCCTGGAGTGCCACTCTTGATTAGTATTCTGCCTACGACTCGCCTTTCGTTTTCCTTTCACCACGGGAGCCTCCCTTGGGGGGGGGGTGTTGAACCCGGCGCATGTTAAGCGCTCGGCCTTCGGGAGTCTCGACGCCGGGCGGGGGCTTTTCCGGAGCCAAATAAGCACACCGGTAGCAGAGAAAAGCGGAGAGGGACCCTTTTAGTACACCCGCCCACCCGTGTAAAAAAAAAAAAAAAAAGATCAATCTCATGAATTTGCCAATGGGGAGTCGTTGGCCGATCAGCAGAGACACACGCGGATAATGAGAGAAACGGGCGTGCGGAGTGAGGAGAACATTTTCAAAGGGAGCTGAGCGAGCACCAGGACGGATTAGGGGAGACAAAAGAGCAGGTGAGCTTTGATAGACAGAACCAGGGAACGCCAACATCAATGTCATCTTCGATAAGAAAGAGCCGAGCGAGGGAGGGAGGAGGAGGGGGGGAAGAAATGGACAATGTTTTTTTTCTTTTTTTGCCTTTCACGCTATGCATCTGAAAGCCGACGGCGCGTCCTAGCTGCAGTGAAGCAAGGTAAATGTTTGGGGTTTTTTTTTTTTTTTTTTTAGTCAAGGGTGAGCGAGTCCCGGTAAGGTAGCGACAAGGGAGATTGATTGGGGAGCCTGTCCTAAATTTGAGGTCTGGTACAGCCCGAGGGTGATTTCTACACTAGCAGGCAGTGTGGTATGTAAATGTCATGGAAGTCAACGGAGCGAGAGGCTGCCTGTCTCTGTTGCTTTGACAGGACATTGCGGGCCAGGTGCATTCCTCAGCTGTGTCGCTGTCAGCGGGAACACGCACACTTCTGATGTATGTCAATTGAAGGAGACCAGGTTCAGGCGAAGACTATTAAAAGTCCCCAAGTAGGGCGAAGGAGGAAGAACTTGACTACCTGGACGGTTCTTGTCCTGATGGCTGAAGTGGATCTCAGGAGTAGAAATACATAGATCTTCTTGGACCTAACATTCTTTTGGGCTGAACCAGGAGGAAAAACTGTGATAGCAGAATACGAAATGCAGATGAGAACGTCAGAAATATGAGCCAGGCTTGCTAACTGGAGCTCTGCTGCCCACAAGAAAAGAGCAGCAGGCTGGAAATGTCTGCTCTTGACCCATTTAGTGTTTGGTCAAGGTTATCTGGCAGCTTTTAGCCTAGTTAATCACAGGGCAAATGCAGAACACGCTATCACGGCGACAGCACGAAACTCGTTTTTGACTGATACTAGTCAAAAAAGCCACGTCAACCTTTCGATCGATTTCAATCTCATCCTATTTGCCGTCATCTGTAACAGCGATACCCTAAATTAGAGACCAAAGTGTGCTACAAAGAGCATTAGCGTGTGCGCTAGCTTTGTTTGTCTCTGTTTGATTAGCATCTGTCAGAGGACGGCATAAAAAAAAAACACGTCAACGTTTCGATCGATTCCAATCCCAACATCTGTAACGGCAAAGTTGAGACCAAAGTGTGCGACGAAGCGTATTAGCATGTGCGCTAGCTCTGGTTTGTCAGAGGACAGCATCATCCCTTATCGGTACAGTTCATGTGTCCCAGAGGACTCTGTGAAGCGGCTGATATTATTGAGGAGCGCTGAGCCTTATTCAATTTCCCAAGCATATGACTAACCGCTCAAACGCTCGCTGATTATGTTTCTCTCTCTCGCTCTCTTAATTTGGTAGCAGCACATTCAACTGGAGCTCAGCTCGCCTTCTCTCATATCTTTTTTTTTTTTTTGGGGTGGAGAAGACGAAGCATTTCTCAGACGTTGCCCGTCATCGTTTCCGAGTTGTTTTAAATGTTGAAAATATGAAAGGAAGGCTTGAGTGCGGGTATTCATGAGGATTAGCCATTTACTAATTTAGGGGCGGACATTTTGTCACTAGCTGACTGCCGATGGATTGTACGGCTCGTGTCAGTTTTTGGAATCTACGTTTGTGTCTGGGGTACACATGTAGATACTGTTTTGACAACTTAATCCATATGGGCAAAAATTAGCATTTGTGCTTACTGCTCTTATGAATTTGAAAAGGAAGCAAGTAGAAGAACTGCAAAGAAACAAAAAATAGATTGCCAGAGAAAAAATGTCAAACAGAGCGCTGTCGCGTAATTGTCTGGGACTTTGATTGTAAGAGAAAAAAAAAAAAGCCAAAATTTGGCCCGGCTTTCGATTGGTTCTGGAGTCCCATCGTCTATAAAGTTGAAAAGCCTTGAGACGGGCAGCTTGAAAAGAAATGTTGTCCTAAGGTGGCAAAGAACTAATCCAGCTGAGCTACCCAATTTCTACTCATCGACCGTCTGGTCTTGAACGTCAATGGCAGATATTCTGAAAAACAGTTTGACTTCCAACTCCTTCGTTGGATCAATGGGGGGGGGGGGGGGGGGACACTCCTCACATGGCAGAAGTATTTGAATCAAAGCCAGGCTGGATTGGGGTGGGGTAGACACAAGAAAGGGGGGGGGGGGGGGGGAAATCAATTGGTGCTTTGCTCAAAAGGGGCGAGAGTGGATAAATAATAAAGAAGGCATTTGCTGAAAAGGATAAATGACATATCATTCATATCATAACATTTGGAACATCTTGGACAGTCAACAAATTGAAGAAGATTCTTTAGTGACGACGCATCTACCTGTCCGGAGCTTACCCAGCCGTGAGATTCATCTCTTCCAATCTATTTCTCAAGCTCCCCTTTTTTGTTGTTGTTTCAAAAGCAGATCTGCTCAGTTTGAATTGACTGCTTTTGTCAGTGGGGATCAGCTCAGCTCGGGGAAAGAGACAAAGACGGGAGGCATCGCCGGGCGGCTGCCGCTTTGATCTCACCGACAGACGGTGTGGAAAATACATTTCACAAAGGAGATTCGCCCGTGATGGGCCCACCAGAGTGACAAATTGGGCCTCCGCACACACCGAGTACGGATCTGGCATGGCTTGGATATTGCCTGGATAACTTGCCCGGTGTGGAACCAATGAAGAGTAGATTCCAAAGAAGAAGCAAAAGTATACTTCAAGCAGAATCAAAAATAAAAAATAAAAAATAAAAAGTACTGGAATTATTATTTTTTTCCCGTCAATGAAATAGAATTGCAGTTTTGCTAGCTAGTTAGCGCTGGCTAGCAAAATTGTAATTAAGCAGAATCACTGATAAGCAGCTAAAAAAAAAGTACTTGAGTTATTTTTTTTATCATCAACTAAATAGAGTAGCAGTTTTGCTAGCTAGCAAAAGTATACTTAAGTAGAATCACTGGTAAGCAGCTAAAAGAAAAGTACTTGAGTTATTTTTTTTACCGTCAAAATAGAATAGCAGTTTCGCTAGCTAGCTAGCGCTAGCTTTGTTTCCTGCCTTATTCAATCAAGATCTCAACCTTGATTAACCTTCTCTCCCTATTTACATTGTTATCATCATACAAAGCTGGAAGGAAATGAATTCATTTTGCGAAAGAAAGTTGTAGAAACTACAAGTATCAATTCTCAAGGAGTAACTCTAAAATATTCAGCCAATGCAAGAAAGGAAATAAAGGTACCGCTACAGACAAAAGGCAATACGCCACGGTGAAAAGGAAGCACAAAGACAGATTGTAGCCGAGGAGCCTCTGCCTCTCGTCTCCGGTGGATTGAAAAATTGAGTCGAGTCAAAGTTACACGGCAAGTCTCAAAGACAGCCAGTGAACAGCAAAGGTGAAATGTAATGCGGCGTACCTGGAGGGGACAAACTTTGGCGAGCCTATCTATCCTTAATCCAGGACACCTTGGCGTTATCGGGCCCCCATCGCTCAGCCAGCGAGAACGCCCGGATAATGTTTTAAGGCTCTTGAGAAATCAAAGATCTTCCGTCCGTTTCCAGCGAGTGCAATTTTTACACGCGGCCCCGGTCTGTGCTGATATTTGACATGTTTTCAAATTGAACTGATGATCAGATGACTTTGGGAAGCGTTTTCCCAGAAGCCTTCGTCGGGCTTGAAACAACAAGGGCGCCCAGGTCAGACTCAAAGACACGTTCAAGACGAACCTATTTGCTGAGTGACACGTCGCTTTAGCGCTTTTTATCAGCGACGCGCTTTATTTTCAACTTTCTCCGTTGGCGTCAGTCCTTGAGGGAGCCTGTGTGATCATTTTTTAGGTTACCCGAGGCAAGTGTCATCTCATTACAATATCTCGACAGACAAGCCGTTTGAGCTCAAACGAGCAAAACAGAGAAGAAGCGAGCTTAGACGCGTTTCCCAACCGATTTTTACCCTCCAAAACAGTGTGAGGGGTAAAGCGCACCAGTTTATGGCCACCTCTGCGCCATTTACCAGGTTTAAAAAGAAGCAACGTTGTCTTTATGAATGGATGCCTATTGTGTTTGTCTTCTCAAATCAGAGTGTCTTGTTATCTGGGCTGGCAAAAACAAATAAACAAAAAAGCATTCAAGTTTGCCATCTTGAACCAAAGAACCAGCTAGCCAATGCTAATCTCATATGAGCTCAGCATAGCAACAATTAGCCAGATCTGCAAGGTCAACCGAAACTGAAACAATGGAACCTCAGTGTAGCTAGCAGACACGCAAAAGGTTAGCTTATAGCCTTGGATTTCTTCTTCGCTCATTATTTTCTCTTCTTTGTATTTTCTGGCACATCCTTAGAACTGCAGTTCAAACACGCCAAAGGTTAGCTTATAGCCTTGGATTTCTTCAGTGAAGTTACCAGACATGCTAAAGGTTAGCTTATAGCCTTTAATTTCTTCTTTGCTGATGACTTTCTCTTCAGTGTATTCAGTTTGCAACCTCAGTGTAGTCACCAGACACGCTAAAAGTTAGCTTATAGCCTTGGATTACTTCTTCGCTGATTACTTCCTCTTCTTCAGTTTTAGTTTCTGGCAGTCTGGAGGCTCTGTGGCACCAGGCTGCCTCTCACGGGTCTGTTTTGGTACTGCGGCAGTCAGCTTCCATCTCGGCATTATTATCTTTTCTTTCTCACGCTGTGCGAGGTCTGATTTAAGATGTTAACTCGGTATGCAAGCACCCGCTCCTCCCGGGGAGTAGGACAACATTCCACCATCAAATAGACGACAATATTCACCCACGCCGACGTTAACGCCGTCAATTAATACCGTTGCTCGGGGTGCGCTTTCAAAAAGGTCAGCACTCCCCGAGATTGGCTTTTAGTTCACGTCTCCCCGCAGCGCCGTTGCCGTCCCGCCGCCCGGCCACCGTCACTCCTTTAATTGTCTGGCAAACGTCTCGGCGTGGGGGAAGACAAATTTTGCGGATTGTGTCGTGCGATTATGAATTTAGTAGCCACATTTTTTTTTTCCTTTCTGTTCTCTTTGCTCACTGGAACAGGGAAGACACACCACCCTCAGGACTCGCATTCTATTTCTCAAATTTTTCCTTCTGTATTATTGCGTGGGATTTTGGTTGGCTTTTGTCATTTGCACAGTACTTTAGCCACTTCTGGACGTGAGAGTGTGAAGATGAAGCGTCGCCCGTCTCCTCCTATCTCTCACGACGCTCCCTCCCTCCGATTTGTGGCAGTTGTTTTTTTTTTTGCCGGATAAATATTTCATCGGGCTCTGCCGGCGGCTTGAAGTAATCTGTACGACAGGCGGCAATGTACACTGTCATCCGGGATTGCTCCGTCCGCCGCCTCCATCTGAGCACCTTTTGATGAGGGGTTGGAGGCAATTGCCAGCCCATTTCCCGAGCTTTGTTCTCGACAAGGCCGCCTCTTGTGACTTTTCCGCTCCACCCGGCCCGTTATGACTCTTTGCCCTGAAATCCAAAACGTGTGCAAGGGGTGTAAATTACATTTGGAGGTTCAAGTGTTTCTAAACTTCCTTGGGAATTGGGTGGAGTGGGGAGTCAATCGAATGATCCGGCCCAAAACACGGCACTGAGTGAGGGATTGAGCGTTAGTCCCAAAGACACCTACCCGGGTTTTTCTGTGGAATCTAATCTGATCTGAAAAAGTCCGATCGTAAGTAAGCAATATTCAGCGTTGTAAAGTCGCTTCTGTTTTTGGTTTATTTCCTAATTCCGAATATTCTAAATATTACAAATACATAAAAAAATATTCAAAAAAAATATTACAATTGATTAAACAAAAAATAATAAAAAAACAGAGCTTCCTGTTTGTTCTCAGACTTTTTAAATGATTTGGTTCTGCAATGGATTCACCAGTGTTTGTAATAAAGCGAAAGCTCAAGCTGTCGACGAGGAGCAAACGGGATCATGTCATAAGATCATGTCTGAGAAGATGCACTGGACGCAGAGTGCCAGTTCCTGTCAAAGTGCTTCCTCCAGGATGCATCCTTCAGGAATCCCGTCTGGACCACTCGCCGTCTTTTGGCAGTGTGTTTGGCCGATGACGGCCCAGAGGCGGCCATGCTGTCTTCTCTGTTCAATCTGACGGACTGCTTCGCTTCGCCTCGCCCGGGCTTTGACCCCCGCTAGACTCGGAGCATTGTCACTCTCCTTTAATTCTCCTCGGCTCTGTCCTCGCTCTGTTTCTTACGTACCCTGAACTGACGCGATGCCAGACGGCTCAGCACGAGCAAAGCTTTCGTATGAATTCAATTGGATCGTTCGCAAACTTAGCTCGGCTGCGGCCGAAAGACGGCAAAACATTGTCACTCTCGTGACATCGACCCCTCCCGCTTCCCATTTCTGAACTCAAGGAGAGCAAATGGGCTGTGCTGTGGGTCATTATGAATTTACAACCTTCCCGCGGCTGAAAGCGCTTCTCCCCCGAGCGATACAGACCGTCTCTGGCTAGCCAATAAGGTCTCCGCCCCCCCGGGGGCAAAACCTGCGAAAGAAAGGCCTCCTTTGCCGGGCTAGAGGTGCAGTGAGGCTTGCAACCCCGCTCGGAAACTTAACGACTTTTCTTCGCCACGTCCTGATTATGGGATGGAAGCAACCTTTAATATCCACTTGAAATTCAAACTCGCGATCAAATTCGAGGTTACAAATGGCCTGCAACATCTAGAAGTTGTCAGAAAATCTAAATTGGATATTGCTCATCAGGAAGTCCAGACTTATACTTGGACTTATTAAAGTTCAAGGTAGAAAAGAGCTCCAAAAAGACACAATTGAACACAACCATTCATATCAAAATCACAGGCTACGCTAACAAGCTTTCATATTAAGTAGAGGACCACAAACTATCATTCCACGGGCCGCAATTGGCCCACGAGCCGCATGTTTGAGACCGCTGAGCTAAAACTAGTCAAATTAATTCCCAAAGTGCCTCACATCTGTATTCTTACAATTCGGGTAACCGAAATGTCATCTCCAGGGGGAGCTGACAAAAACAAAAATCTGAATCTTAGTTGTTTCGAGGAGCCAATTGAATGAGCAATCAGTGCTCCCGAGAATCCCGCCTGGCGTTGTGGGCAGGACAATCAGTTGCCGCTTGTCTCTCTTTCCGAAGTTGTGTGTGTATGTGAGAGCTCACGCCACCATCCATCATGTCATGGCATTACATCTCCCAATTTTGTCAACTTCCCTCGCCTTTCCTTTCCATCACTCGGCTACTTAGAATTCATTAAGAGCTGCGTCGGATCGGCTAATGATAAAAGTGAAAGCGGTTCCCCGAGGGCTTGACACTCGAGCCTCGCCTCCATTCCATCGGAAACGGATTATGAATGGCACTCTTTAGCTTCTCCCATGCCCCGCCTCCTTCCTTTTGTTTCCAAAATGCCCGCCGTCCGTGTATTCAATGTGACAAACAGAACAAATGATTTCTGTTCTGTCTTCTTTCTTTTACAGGAGAAAAAGAGCATTAAAAGTAAGGCGCCATACCAACTCTTTTGTTGTTTTGTTTTTTGGGGCAAAGGCATGCTTGGCTTGGTTTGCACTCCCCGTCGCTGCTTGGTTTTGATTTCCCATGCATCCTTTCATGTCCAAACTACATCAAACATCTCCAGAGAAAAAAAAAAAAACATCAACAACGTCTCTTACTTGTCCAACGACGTGTTTTCAGTGACACCGGCAAGTCCTTTAGAAGCGTCTCGTAATACAATCGCTAATCTGAGGCCGAGGCTAAAACAGGTAATTGCTTCAAGGCCTAATTTGTGGATTAAAGAGACTAGCAGGACGCTTGAGCCATCCAAATCTGAAAAGCGACTTAGATCAGGGGGGACGTGATTGCCGGCTGTCAATCAACAGATAAGCAGTCCAATAAATCCAATTGATTCTTGAGTTGCTCATTGTTGCTCGCCGCCGCCTCAGCACAAACACGTTTTTGAAGCATGACATGATTTCAAAGGCTTCTTCACGCCTCCACCCGTCTCGAGTCGGAGTTCCGCCGTCCGTCCGAGCCGGCGAGCCGCAGTTTTTCATTGTCTTGTTACACTCGCTGTGGTGGCATGCATGAAAACAAAACATTGCTTTTATTTATGCCCGTTTAGTGCTGCGAGAAAAAGTCAGTAGCGACCTTCACAGGTTCTATTTAGCAACACAGCTAGACGGAGTTGGATAGTTTCCTTTTATTTTTTTTAATGACACTAATTTGGCGAAAGGCAAGTCGACTGGTCGTCACGTGCCGCGCTGCCAATCACCGCGCAAGTCGACACAATTAGCGCAATCGCAAATTCTGCCATCTGCCAACACTTCGCACAATCAAGTGTTAGATATCAACACGAGCCACTCATCAATGAATCTCCAAAGTTGGTGAAAACAAACAGAAGGCGCTGACGCATTTGTCTTCTCCTCCCTCTCCCCTCCCCCCGCAGATTCACGGCCTTTGCCTGACGTAGCCATGACCGGCAAGTGCACCCGGGAATGCGACGAGTACGGCCACTCGGACTCCTGCTGGATGCCCGTCCGCACCCCGCCCGAGCGGCGGCTATCCAGGTCCACCACCACCCCCCAACAACCAAAGCTTTCCACTTTCATGAGCGGCGGCGGCGGCGGCAACAACGGCGGCAGCAGCAGCAGCCAAGAGCAGTCCGGCAGCCAAGAGACCCTCGCCATGGCCGCCATGGCCAACGGAGACCCCGCCGCCGGCCACGTGCTGGGCGACCGCAACCGCAACCTCCTTAGTAAGAAAATGGCTTCTTCCTCGTCCTCCTACGAGGCCTTCGGCTCGCCGTCTTACGGCTCGCCTCCGTACGGCTCGCCCGGGGGCGGGGAGGAGATGCTGAGCCACCCCACCGAGGAGATCCCCATGGTGGCCACCGGGGAGTACAAGCCCACCTCCTGCGGCACCCTAACTCGACGGGAGGTCTACCTGTAAGACCACGCGCGGGAAGGAAAAGCCCACTACGTTAATTTCTCCACCCCCTCCCCCATTGCATTCAATGAGGTCGGACTCCAAAGACTCAAAATGTCAAGAAGGTGGCCTTTTAAAAAAAAAAAAAATAAAATAATAAGCGCTACCACTGAGATGTCAATCTGGCGACTTGGGCTCTTGCAACGTGCTCTGCTGCCCGAGAGTCCGCCTGTAGATTAAGCAACGTATTTGACACACTGATGCGACACGACATGCATGCATCCACATCCATCACATACACATTGAGAAAATCAAAAAACTAAACAAAAAAAACAAAAAAAAAGACTTTTTTAAAAGAGTGGCCAACTTCAACGTTTTGTCTGGAACTGGTTACCACAACCTAGCGGCTATCGGTCCGCAACATTTGGAGCATCCGTGGACTCAAAGACCGAAAACAAAGAGATGTCGGCAATGATTTCAAATATTCTTCTGCCGAGACTCTTTGGCACCGGTGATGTCACCGGCGACATGGAAAAATTGTACAGAGACACTCGGTACAAGTGTACAGGCTGCGCTGTAGCTAGCTTAGCTAGCTAGCGTATCAACGGTTCATGACGGTGCGCCGCCCTGAAAACAGCGTCCTGTTTTTTTTTTTGTTCTTCTTTTTAAAAACAGCTTTGACTTCATCGTGGGACAGACTGAGCAATAAAAATCATCGAGTAAACATTTGCCATCAATCATCCGTCGTTACGATTTTGGAACGATTCCCCCTCAAAGCATCGAAAAGCGACGCACAAGGAAGGAAGGGCAGGAGATGTCGCCGCGGCATCCTTTGAGCACGAATGTAGAAATCCGCTCGAGCAAACGCAAAAACAATCAAACGCAGACTTTAGATTTGGATCCTTTGTGTTTCACGCCAGACGCTGAACTTGAAACATTCCACGCCGTGTTTTTCCGATTGTCAATCAAAAGGGGATCGTCTGTTTTTCTTTGTTGCTGTGTTTCTGTTCGCTACGTTTGGAACGGAGTTGCAATTTTCGCCATTCCGGCGCTCGCTCTCTCTCTCTCTCTCTCTCTCTCGAGTGTGTACGACATTGCTCCTATACTTAGCAAGTGTATACATGAATATTTACTTTTCTACTGCACGCTTTATGGAACTTACTTGGTTTAGTGAGAAGGAAGAAGAAAAATTATAATGTAGACAAATCCCCTATTGTAACATTGGATTCCACCTTGTTGCTTGCTTACTTTATAACTAATGAAAACGTTCGCCGTGTACTCCCGACTCGGTACGCCGGTTCCTCATTGGGGTATGGATATCGTCGCGCAAATTTTTAACAAGGGGATCTACGTCATCGTCATCACTTTGTTAACGACAGCTGAAATTGTAGAGATGATCATGAAATTGTACTCGCTATTTGAACTGTTGTTCTTTTTTCTGGTGCCACTTTGTATCTTCAGTGCTTCTGAACAAACACACACACACACACACACCGATTCACACACACACACACACACACACACGAAAATGCTGAGAGTGAATGCAAAATTGCAATTGTGCCTTTTTCTACCAATCGGTAAGAGTCGACACGAGGCACACGTTTCTTGCTTCCTGGAGAATCGGCCGGTCGGGTGTCGGCGAGCCAAACTTGAACTGGCCGTCAACTATCCATTCCTAGTGCGGTGCATTTCCCGGTCCGGTCCAAGACTTGCTTGTCGGTATCGAGCGTAACGATGATCATTCGTCCACTCGGCAATTTATCGGCCGCGTCTCGAAATATATTTGCGGAAGTGATCGATCCCGTCGATCGGGGGTGAGATGGTTGAGATTCTCGTTGGAATCTGTGCTGCCTCCAGATAAATGGACAAGTGAGACATCAGAGGTTTTTTTTGCATGAAACAAGCTCTCGGGTTGAATATGGAGGCGTAGAATGTTCAAGTTGTAGTTTGCCCCGCCCCCCCAACAAATGCCTGGAGACATTCAACCGCTTACATGTGAGGGGGTCCTCCAGATGAAAACGCTGAACGTGCGGATTCCACTCCAGCGCTGCCTGAGGTGCGTCCTCCACTATCCACCACGTGTATCCAGATTTGTAATATTAACCATTGCTATTTGTCCTGCGACTTAGATGTTGATATAGAAATCGAGGAAACCTGACTTATCATCGTTAAATATAAATCACTATGCACGCAATTTAGCTGAACATGGCAACGTGTATTGAACGCAAGTCCACTTCTATTTATGAGATATTTTATGTAAGTTAATTTGCTTTTGTACAGCTTTGTGTAAATAAATCGCTTGTCAATTTTGTCCCTGCAAAAATTAAAATATAACATGGTAAATCTTGACCGTTGGAATTTTTTTTCGGCTAAAACACACATTATGGGCTACTTCACAAAATGGGAAAAATTTGAGGAGAAAAAAAACTGCTCCCGAAATAATTTCACCAATTTTGGTGGACCTGTCTGTCTTAACAGGACGCATGGAAAAGTCTCATGGCTGGAGACCAAATTGGCTGGCCCGCCGGGCTCTATTACGAGAAAAAAAGTCTCAAGGAGCCATGAAAGCACCAAACAGAAAGTCAGCCATTTTGCTTTGATTTCAGTTTGATGAACCTTTTCAGAATAATTCATCAGGGTATTAATAATATAATATAATATAATATAATATAATATAATATAATATAATATAATATAATATAATATAATATAATATAATTGCTGCAGGGAGCTTTAACTATCCGCAAAGTGTTTAAATAATGACTGAAAAATGTGGAGAGTATGGAGAAATATTATAATTTATTGATAAAAATCCTGAAAATGTGTTTGCGGAAATTGCTTCGACAATAACTTTGCTCTACACATACCCGCTGAGGCTTTCCAAACCTAAGAGAACATTCTGTTCAAGACCATTTTTAACCATTTGCCAAGTCAAGACGCAACTTCAAAGAAATCTGTTGTTGTTATGCAAATGTCGCTCATTTTCCTGTCTTGTGAAGCATTGTGAATCGCCAAAATAAGCAGCGGGGTAGCGGATTTTCAAGCAGACAAGGGGGGGTGAATTAAGGCAAATTACAATGAATTTGAATGCTATTAATTTGGGGGCAATGAATACAAATTTTGTTTTCATAATGAAGTAAACAGTGACTGAATCAGATAAATACAATTAAAATGCAAGAAAAAGCTCGTCAGTAGCAGAAAAACTGCATAATACATGTCGGCCAACTGTAATGACACTAATCAACTGTAGGGGGTGCACCAGAGAGGTCCAAAACAGAGCTCAGATAAATAACCAAGTTGCATCAAATGCCGAGGCTGAAATTTATTGAACCTGGGTCACCTTGAGCATCTTGTCTTGGCTATCATTTTGCAAACCTGAAAGCTTCAATAAATCAATGTTTCCTTCGCAAAAATCCGCAATACCGACCAACCACAATTCTAAACGTCTTTTCAGTCGATCACGTCTTAAACGCGTTAGGGAACCGAAACTGAATGGACGCGGTGCCTCCACGCGATTTCACGTCTCGGGCCTTACGCCGCCGTATCTGTCATGAACATGTGTTCATGCATAAACAAACTGTGCGGCTATTGATCCTTCTGTGATCTTTCAAACCGAGCACATGCGGCCACTGAATTTGCAAGGCAACCCTCCACCGCAGGTGACTCTTTGCTCATGAAACATTCATCAACGCCTATTTTGCATGAGGCACAGAGAGAGACAGAAAGTTCCGTGTGAGGGAATTTGGGGTTAGCGCCGCACGCCGCAACCTCAAAATTAGCATTGGTGACAGATTGTAGGGCAAGAAATCGCGCGTACTGCATGTGACCGAATCACGTCATCGTCTCAGTCTGTCGTTAGATCCATCGCCTTTCATCCCGTCGTACACTCGAAGGGTGAAAAGTACAGCGGAGTTGTTTACTCGCTACCGCGGCCCGCATCCGGCGAACGCCGGCGCTTCCTGACCCTCCGCGAAAACCTCTGCGGCGGGTTGCCTTCCTCCCTCGGTGAGGAAGCGCGTCGCGCTAATGAGCGCCTCGCACACAAACACGGGCGCGCGACGGCGCTGATGCGCTAACGTACGAGCGAGGAGCCCGCAGGGATTGGGGACGGCGAACTGTTCCCAATCCCAGCGGGCAGCCTGTCTTCACGCAACAAAACACCTTTCAGCGGCGTCATGTTACCAAGCAAATCAAATACTTTGTTACTCGACTTCCATTTTCATCAGGTCGTACCGTGAAGTTGTTAAAATAAAATTGCTCAATACATTTCCGGAGGTACTTTTGCCAGAATCTTTTTCTCCTCCAGAAATGTTAAACTGAAGTTTATATTGATCCCCCGTGTGATTTTTGTGACGGAACTTTGGCGAGCTCTTAACAAATGCTGACTCGCGTCAGCTCCGGAAAGAAGCGGCTTTATCCGCGGAAGCGACGGCAGCCCGTGAGAGACCTCCAACCTGGCACATGAGATTAGCGTCTGCTGCCGCCGCTGCCACGCCAATCGGCTCCACGCAGGCCGTGCGTGGCAGCCCACCCGCCAATTTGCGTGCAAAGCCGGGGCCAATCTCGCAACTGTCGCCGGCGACCGGAGTGCGGGTGACACACACAGACGTGGCCTGGAGGGGGAGAAAGTTTGGGACTGCACTGGATGCCAAGTCCGTCGAACACATGTCCGCTTTGCTGGTCAAAGCAGTAACGTGGCAGTCTTTTACCATGTCCGACATAATTGCGTAACTTGGAAGTGGCAAGATACGCCGGCGCGGTGATGTCACGTTGCGAGTTCTCTCCGAGACTTTAGACAGACGACCTCCGGGACACATCAAAATCCGAATCGTCGTAAATTTGAGCGCTAAATAAAACAAAAATGTAAAGAAAAAAAAAGGATATAAAAAAAATATAGAAAAGACGGTATTACAACGTTGAAACGTGTTTCTTGAAAACCCCTTACATCTTTGCGTTGACGCTCCCTTTGGCTGAATTGCCGTTTTTTTTTTTTTTGACGGACATAACATTGTGTGCAAAAGGCGGAGTCTGTTTGTCTTAGGCTACTCAATCTTCTTCCGAGGAGAGGAAATATTTCCTCGGGAGCTCTGTAATCTACTCCCGAGTCTCGCAGCGGATGAGACGGACTACCCGAACGCCACATTGGCTCACTTATCTCCCCCCCCCCCCACCCCCACCAGCATTACACATGTACAGTGGCGAAAATGAAATCGAAAGCGGCGAGGAGCCCCGGCCTGACTGTTCGGCTTTCCGGTCTCGTCTCCAGGCACGCCGGGCTGAGCCGGCAATTAAGATTCTGCCCGCTCCTGCAATGGCTGGAGAATGAGCCAGCCCGCTGGTGATAAATGACCCGTGTTACTGTCAACGTCCTTCTTGGAGAACCCGGGCATTAATTACACCCGACTGTCATTAATATCTATTTGCTCATTTTCTTGACTGGCTGTTTTATTTCACATCATGATCACAAATGTCCTGATTGGTGAATATTCAAACATTTACATGATTGGCAAGTGTGAAGGCCATTTTTTTTTTCAATCACTAAGACAACAACAGAGCATCCAAGTTATCTCTCGTCAAACTATTATCAAATTGAGCGGAGACACTCCGCCAAGCTTAACTCCAAAAACACACTCCCAATCTGTCAATCAAAATATAGTGGAGAGAAATGTCAGGATGGAGAGAATCTGCAAGAGTATATTTCTGGAAACCTGAGCTGATAGGAAGGCTAATACGAGGGGGGAGGGGGGGCTCGAATCTTTCTGACTCGGAGCCAACAAATCAAATACATGACAGGGAACACTTGAGTGCAAATATGACCTTTGAGTCTCCGTGTTTGCTGCCATTTCAATATCCAATGTTAAACTTAGTGCAGGCAAAAATAAATCCCGCTCACACCAAATCCCAGTGCAAGGTGACCTTCCGGCAAGTCTGCCTATTCAGCACTTAAGTGGAAGGTGACAAAACTCCAAGGAAGGAAAGTGACTTTGGCTTCAGACCATCTGGCTTGCCACACCTTCACGTCCATCCAAAGTTTCCCCGGGCACAACTCTCGCTTCCCGCCATCGATCAGCAGACGTACGCATCGAGACGGACTTATTGTCGATGTCATCAGGTCGACGGGTTCCAAAATGACCAGTCGGCGACGAGCATATGGCGAGCGCGGCATCCTGAAGTCACGTTTGACTTTTGGAGGGCAAGGCAATTTGACGCCTTGGAAGTCTCACTTAGGATTTGTTTCAAAACATTAGCTTAGCGGTTAGCAGGTTTTGATTTTTGTCATAATTCTATATAATATAAAATAATACTTTGCTCAAATGTACTTCCTCTCAGCTTTCATAGACGTGTCTGCCCAATTTTACGGTACACTGTGCATTTTATGAACGTCTTCAAACTTGAGAAGCAGTTGGGTGGATGTGAAAGCGCAATAAATAGCGGCTTGACGCTCTTGTGACGATGCGTATTATTCCGAAATCTCGCATGCTGAAAGCAGCAAAGCCTTGAGAAATGCTATAAAATGAAGCGAACATATTTTTGGTAACATGCTAATTCAGGCGTGAAGGCATTGTTGGTGCCGGTGAAAATTTTTCCAGATTCCAGATGCCTTAACCCACCGCGGTATTATTCATGAAGACAAGTGAAACGTGGGGAGGCTCCGAGTGTATCTCCAAACGGGGCCGACCATATGTTGAGTGTCAATATGACTTCACGGTTGCCCGTGTGGAAAATAGCTGCGGGCCGCCACAGAGCGCGCACACTCGCGCAGTGCGCTCTTTAGATAAATCAACCAGAATGCAAAAAAAAAAAAAAAAAAAGCCACATCAAAAATAATTGTCTAAGGGAGAAATGTTTGATCGTTTCTGGGCGAGATTCTCCGAGCGCAGGTTTGGCAAGAAACTGGCAGAGGAACTGATATTGCCATGAGTAAAATGTCCTGGCAAGAAAAGTAACCCGAAGTGAGATCAAGAAAAGCTAGTTGAGGTTTTCAAAAGTAAAAGATGATCAAGAGTGGTTGGATTTTACACGACAATGGATTCTGCGTGGCATAACAAAAAAACTAAAATCACACGTTGGATCCCAGAAGTGGACATTTTCGTCCCAGGAAAATCTGTCTGTCAAGCCCTGTTGGATTCCGTTTCAGAGCCACCTTGCTTGGCGGGTCTCACGGGAGGGCGGAACCCCCTTTGCATGGGCTCTGAAAGGCGCCAGAAGATGCAAAAGCCTCAATTTGGGAACACCCTGCAAAGGTGCTAATTGGCTTGGCATTTCACAAAAGACAGATTTGACTTTGCGACAACGTTATGGCGCTCTTCTTCTCACCACACAACCAGGCGGGCCCGGCTTGGAAGAGAAGCAGCCGACAAGTTGCGGATGGAGTTAAACAGCTACCGTTTGGGTTTGTTCTCTCCTCCCCCTGGTACGCTTCGACTTCCCTCCCAAGGCTTTGCTGATCAAACGTTCGACGCTGCTCGAGCTGTCTTCAAAAGTCTTTCGAACGCTCAGCTCACTCTTGGAGTGGAATGGGTGTTCATGATTATTTATTTATTATTATATTTATTTATTATTATTCTATTATTATTATTATATTTGTTTATTTGTTGGTCTGTATTTTATTAATTTATTTGAATTTATTGTCTTGAACATGATTTTTTTCCACCTGATGCAACTGAAGTGCGCTTACCTAAACGTGCTGAGCTGGATTAAAGAAAATAAAAAGTCAAAGCAGCCTTGTACGCAACAAAGCCTTGCGGGGGGACTCATCACGAGCCGATGGCTTTGTTTATCCGTCTGGAGCGCTGCCCAATTACAAACTCAAAGGATGTGAAGACGCTCAAGTATGAGAGGATTCCTCCGCAAGCTCCTCGGGTTCATGGAACCGTTGGAATCGTTTGAGTCTGGTTCCCAAAGACACACGTGTTGCAGTGCGCAGACCAGAGCGAGACGATTCCATGGCTGTTCTTCCAATCGTTTGTTTTTCCCTGTACGTCTCCGGCTAGCAAGTTTTATTTTATTTTATTTTTATTTTAAAATGGCTTTTGCTGCTATGCGGATTGTACATTTGATATCATTTTACACGTCTAAAATCGGAGGTCTGAGCTTTTAGGCCAAGATTTGATCTTTTTCTCACTTCCGAGTCGATCCACTGTCATGTTTACGAGTCGAGTTAAGGCTCGGATTAATCCGGGGGCTTTAACCTTCCCCTCTGGCGGCAAAAAGAGCCATTTGCCTAATTGTATTACCGCCGTGGGTGTCCCTTCTCCAAAATGACACCTCCCCACCAAGTGGCCGCTATCCGAGGTCCCCTGAGGGGTCGTGATGGAAGACGGCGGGGAAACCAGCGAGCTAACGACTACAACAAAAAAAAGTTGGACTCGAGGGACATCCGAGTCATCTTACCCAGAGGTGACATAGGTAAGTGACTCACAATTTCAACCGACAGTAATTCTGGTACTCACTTTCTGTACTTGTGTCAAATTAAAAAAAAAAAAAAAGTCGAGTCAAAGGAAAATGAAGACCCCAAGACGCAAGTGGGTGATGATTGGGGGGATTTGGAGGGCTGGTAACTTCTTCGCACTCAGCAAATTGGCCCCTAATCCCGCTGAGCGGCGGCAGCGGCTGCTTGTACATGCAGACGGCGTCTTTTCTCCGCTTGTAAGAGAATCTCCTCCAGATGAAATTCCCTAATGATCCTCACAGGAAGTTCTCATTAGGAGCCCACCGGGAAATGGGCAGTTTTCCTGCTGGAGGTGGTGACGATCTAAAACGAGCCAAACATTGCCCACCCCGATCCAAATAGAATCCGAGAGTGAACCCCAACGGTGCATATTTTATTTGTATTTTTTTTTTTTGCGTGTCTTTGATCGTAACAGTATTTAATAGCAGGATATTGCCATGGGAAAATAATTTGTTGTTTCTAATTTCATCAGAAGGGTCAAACGCTCCAACAAGTGACATGCTGAGCTTTTAAATCGGCATCGTCTTGCTTTTGAGAGTTGCCAATAGGCACTAATGACTATTTGCGTCTTTTGCTGTGTTTGCGCAAGCTTCTAATCACTATGTTCTGCTTTTCGAAGGGGGTCGGTCCCACGCTGGGATTCATTAGGACATTGTAGAGTCGTTCGAAAGCGGAGGCGGAAAGTAACATCCGACTGTTCATTTCTTTAAGATTATTTTCCAGGGATTTTTTTTCCTTGAGTATTTGATTCATCTGATTTTATTATTAAGTATTTATTATTATTAATATTATTCAGGGATTTTTTTTCCTTGAGTATTTGATTTTTATTCGATTCATCTTATTCCATTTTGGAGTCAGCCAGCCCACCCACTGAATGACTTTTGTTATGATTTTCATTTGATTCATCTTATTTTAGTTTTGAATATTTATTGAAGATTATTTTTCAGGGATTTTTTTTCCTTGTGTATTTGATTTTTATTCGATTCATCTTATTTTATTCCGTCAGCCGGCCCAGCCACTAAATGACTTTTACAAGGAGTAAAATCAATACTCTTTTTTTACACCATTAGACTTCCGATATTTTTTTTTCTCATAGTATTCTTTCCCACCTCTGAAACAAAAGTCTTGCGTACTTGGCTAAAAACAATAAACCAAATGACGTTAACTAGCGGTGCACGCACTCGGAATGAAAACGTCTCTGTTGAGCAATGCAATTTATTTTTGTTACTATTATAATCATGATAAGGAGGAAGAAATTTGCACTTAACCAAATGGCCTGTGCCCAAAACAAAAGAAAAGAAAAGAAAGCCCTTTCAACAGACGTTGTGATTATATTGCAAAGTGGAAGGCATTCTATAGGGCGCTTATGTAAATTGAGGAGGGGAAGCTCGCAGGGGGAAAGTATAATTACACCGGCTAATCAAGCACAACAAAATAGCGTGCACAAAAGAACCTCTCATTTTTTTTTTTTTTTATCACTTTCATCATTTACCGGCCGAGCGAAATATTCAGAAGTGGTAATTGTGCAGGAGAATAATGACGCTGCACGTGCAACGGCTGGCACAAAAGCCTGCGGGAAATAACGCCTCCGTTTTCTCTCGCAATTTGCCGAGACGACTCGTTGAGCGTGTCCGAATGGTTCGAACTTGAATATCGAATTGGTTGAGTGAGGGGCCACGACGTCACAGACGCGTGGAGGTGACATTCAATGAGCTCCCGGTGCTAAGCAGTCCTTTAAGGTAATATTAGAAGAATGCAATTTCCAGCTCGATTATGTATAATATCCAAATTTCTAAGATTAGTGCAAGTTAAGAGCTCCGTATGGAATAAAGTGTCCATCTGGATGAAATCAAAGGCTGCAGGCACACGCACACACGCGCAAAGCGATTCATGTTGTGGAGGGCGTCCTTCGGGAGCGCCGTCAATGTGACTTTGTAGACGTAGCGCTCGCTAATGTGTTTATGACCGCGCGACACGCTTAAAATATTGAAACCGTCGAGGGAGAGCTTATGCGAAATCTCCAAGATGCTTGCCCGAGATGGCCGCTTTTTGTTGCAGACTATCGGTCTCAGAAAGCTCGAAAAACGATTTTGCTGCAGTTCCTAAAAAGTTGAACCTGATAGAGATTTTTTTTTTTTCCCTGACTCTAGTCTGTGCAATGCAATATCAAGATTGCCAAGACCTTTGAGCCAATCAAGTTGCCCGTGTGAAGATTAGACATATCATTATTTTTTGTTATATTTTTTATATTATAACTATTATTTTTTGTATTATTATATCTAAGTCAACGTCAAGGTCTGCTTTATTGTCAATTTCTTCACGTCAAGACACACAAAGAGATCAAAATTGCGTTTCCTACTATCCCACGGTGACAAGCCATATTACATATTATATATATATGACAAACGAAACTGTTGGGACAGAGAGAGGTCGCTCCGTGTGCACGCGCCGCCATCTTGAATCTACATATATATGATATTATAATAATATTTTTTCATACTATTGTATTATTTTTTTATATTTTCAAGACTATCAAGTGATTCGCGAGTCACGAGCAAAACATTTGGACTCTTTGGATTTCCACCTGAAATCCCATGCAAGTATTCTATTGCTTTTTTGTAATCAAACTTTTGGACCATCGAAATAATTTTGTGTTATTTGTGTCTTTTTTTTTGTGTACGTTCTCAATAAGCGACATCGTCCCACGCGGTACAAGATGACAGCGCGACTAAATGTTGTGTTTGAATGGTGGAAATAACTGTTATTTAGCATGCCATATGGTGACCTTATTAGGCAAGTGACAAGAGCGCTGCCACTTCCTTAGACTTTGTCAGGACCTTGATAATATATAATAGCATTTGGCAGGCGACTTAATTATAAGCTGGCCCCTGACACCGCGTCACACGAGCCCTCGCCATCTGAAGGCGAGGCGAACAGGTTATAACTGTAATCCAAACTGCCACAGTCACTTTGGGAAAGGAAAAAAAAAAAAAAAAAAAATGTTGGCAAGGCACAAGCGGTACACAAACACACACGCACACACTTGCTTTTAAGCAATGGCGCAGATGCTACCAGAACAAAGCAGTGCAAACATCTTGCACGCTTGGAAGCTGTGCTTTATAGACTCCATGGGCAACCGCAAAATCATTCTTTTGCAAAATGTACGTTTCAGAACCCACAGGCCTCGTATTAGTCAAGTACAACCAATTTGTCCCAAAAATAAAGCCTCCTTTGCTGGCGAGAATTGAAATCGTTAGGGACCGCAATCGTTCGTGCCAGTGTAGCAATAATTTCATTACTGAATTTCCCAAAGCGGATCAATAACGTATCCGTCCATCCATCCGTCCATCCAGGCTCTCCTCTGTATCAGAATTTGCTAAAAAAAAAATAATAATATTGAACGACAGATGGTTTCCACTTCTACTTTTCATTTCATTCGAGCCCCTCGAACCGAAAAAAGAATCCCGGATAGGAGAACCCAATGCGGGCTCGCCGTCAATCTGCTCGTCGGCATTGCTTAGATAGAAGTGCCCTCGCCTTGGCTCACTCTTGCAGATTTGATTCCAACAGCTGTTCATCTCCACGCTATGCGCCTTGAGCATTTTTTGATGTGTAACGGCCAGTAGACGTGAGCGTCTCCGGGTCCTCCCGGGCAGATGGATAGTAGAGCTGTAGTCGACAAACTAAAAGTGAGGGGGCTAAGCTTTAGCGGCTAGCTTTAGCAGCTTGTTAGCCAACGATTGCCAATTGTGCCCAAGGACCAAACCACCATGGGTTTGCTCTGACTACCTTTGCTGGTTGGCCACCATGTTTCACCGTAGGTGATCTTGGTCTCCCCCGGAGCGGGCGGATCTCAGCGAGCAGATTGCTTGGCCGCTAAAGAGGCGCCGAGACTCGCGGTTGTCACCCGGCCGCGGCCCGCAGGTGTGGTAAGCGGTCGCGATGGAAAGGACGCCGGGAAGGAAGCGTAACAAGCGCGAGTGGCCCCACGCTGGTCGCCAAGCTGTGGTGTCGATCTGCTCCCTCTGTCTCACTTTGCCTTCATCCCCCCCCCCCCCCCCTCCCTCCCCTCGAGAGCGTTCAAAAAATAGATTTTCGAGTTTGGCCCTAGCTGGGCGATTGCGATTCGAGCAGAAAAACCTAAGTCCATCCAGCAAAGCTGTGGCGTGTAGCTACCAGGAGAGTCTTTAGCAGCCAGGAAAGCGGAGAAAATCAAAGGAAGGCAGCACTGCTGAACGGGAATTCATTCCGTGCCAGACTGGCAGAAGGACAAACAGAAGGAGCAGAAGATGGAAGGTGAAGGTGGCACATGTGACCACCGCTCTTCAAAATACAGATCGCTGTGCGATATGATTCACGTTTGCAAAGCGCTCAAGCGACTTGTGTGGGCAGGCTGGCTTCTGTTTGAAATGTTCACCAACAATATGCTTCATCTCCGAGGTCGGGCTCACAGTCGGCAAGTTGGGTCATTCGCTCGCTGGAGTTTCGTCAAGGCAAACGTCCGGCTTGTGTGGAGTTTTGCCTCATTTGGTGGTCGCCAGGCCAATGGAAATGCCGTTTATCGTGTGGATTTTAATCAGCTCTCTGTAATATTGTAGTTTATTTCAAAAACATGTCAAATAAATAAATAAAATGTAAAGAATTGACTGACTGCTACATTGATGCTATCTGTTAGCTTTCTATGTAAATTCCAATTAAGTGCTAGCGTTAGCATTGAGCTAGCGGACTTAAATGCTGACTGTTTTCCTCACATATTTTGCTCGTCAGCTGAGAGGTTGTTTACATGTTACTTTCTAGATTGAAGAAGAAAAAAAAAGAAAAGTCAGTGAAGGTCATGTGACGTCCGGCCACTCGACATCCATTTGGCCAGGTGAAGTGGACCAGTAGAGTGGCGAGAGAAAATAGTTCTGCTACTCTTCATAATTTCAATGGCATAATTGAGACGCCACCCGACAAGTGTTATCCGCAACGACCTTTGCGAGGCCCGGACGCACCGCGGCGTACTTAAAGGTACGCGTGGCCTCCGTGTCTAATGGCGAGGACGAAATTGAGAGGCGGACAGGTAAATTCTGACGGCTATCTGTACCTACGCTATGAAAAAATTCCCGCTGTCCTTCCTTTGGACTTTGGACTGGGTCCAGACAACCAATTGCTTTGATAGCTTTGTTGTCAACCTCCTCCCACATCTAACATCACCCAAAGAAGCGCTTTGGTCCAGAGCCAACATCACACAGTCTGAGTCCGATAAGAAAACCTGCTTTGCTACGATACGTACCTTCCCTCAAGATTTCAAAGTATTTCAGGTAGCCGACCTTGAAGCTAGCTTCATTTAGATGCGCTACGCTACGTGGGCCGCAACCGGTCAAGTTCCACGAAAAGACGTAAGACGGAGAAAGAGTCTGTTTGGTTATCTTTGCATTTTGACGGAATAGCTCGAGAATGCGACGTGTGCGTGCAAATGCTGAAATACCGAATGAGAAATAACAGGAACGACTTCACGAGAGGTAAAGTGCACATGAAATGGTTTCAAAATGGAGCCTGAAATATTTAAAGATGGCCTTCATTAAACGCCAGCTGCCCACGTTGCAGTCTCTTAAATCATTCACCCCCAACCCAGTTAATATCTACGACGTCTATAACCGTCAATGGCAGTGAACGAGTTAAAAACGCTTTTTTGATTGTGATTTAAAGGGCTGAAAGAAGACTTTTTTCTTTTTTTTGTTTGGCATGAACTCTCCACTTTACAGAGGCCGTATGCAAACGGCGCGCTAATGAACTCAAAGTATTCTCTTTGTGGAGGACTGATTAAGCAAAAGGGCCGCTTTGGCGCACATTTGCATTTTTCTCAAGTCGAGTCCGGGTTCTCCAGTCGCAAATGACGGCGCTATTCCAGCCCAATTATGTGGAACAAGGGTACCATTAAGCACTTGTCAACATCACAGGCGTTTGCCTCCTTCATTTGACGGAGAATGCTTCTGGCCAAGGGCTTCTTCAGACACCGGGGGGACGAGGAGGACGCGAGATCAAGCTTCAAAGGAGATCCAAGGAGAAACAAGAATTGTAAACTGTACTTTGGTTTTTCCTTCTTTGTCTTTTTGATGTTTCGGGAGATTTTTCGCTTCCCCGCACTTGGGTCCACCGAGAAACGGAGATGACTTGATTTGGTGAACTGCTTCTCAATCGAATGAAACGCCAATTACAACTTTTTTAAGATTTCTTGCATCTAAATGAGTTTGTCGCTTTCATGGATTTACAATGTAGTCAGTTTCCTTCGGAGGGCCATGATGACCGTCAACTTCTATATAGTGTAAGCTACAAAACAAACGGACAAATAACTCATTTTCAAATCACACTAGTAAAAGAATTGTTCAAATAATTTGCAATTTTAGTAATCACATGAATTTGTTTTGCGGACCACACAAAATGAGGTGGCCTTGAGTTGGACACACGTAATTTACATCATCCATTTCCAAATGCACCGCAACAGGAAATGAGGAAGGACTCGTCAAATGGGAAAGGGGGCGGAGCTACCACAGTGCTCCACCTGTGTTCAAGATTGACCTTTTATTTTGAAGGTCTGACTTTTAACTTAATTTTTTTAAATGTACATGGATAACAGGGCTAGGTGCGTTTTCCGCGGAATTGTCGCGTGGAATTCGCCCGTCAAGCAAAAAGCAGGTGCTGCCCGGGAACACTGCGACGCCCCCTTATTTTTCGTCTCCCTTGTTTGCACAACAACAATAAAAATAAAAAGCAGAAGCAAAATCCAATCTCACAACAGAGGCGACGCCTGTTGAGGTGACAAATGTTTGGGGGCCGTCTCCAGCGAGCTTCCAACTGTTCTATTCATTAACTTTTCTGCCTGGCTCAGCCGCCGCCACCGCCGCCGCTTTCTTGCCGCCGAGCAGAATCTCCGGGAGATGCACTTTGTGCAAAGTCTCCTCCCGCTGCTACACCTGATTTCACAAATGATAGGGGAAAAAAAACCAAGCCGACAGAGGCTGGAACGGAAAACAAAAAGGATGGCCGGCGCACGTTTCTGTTTTGTTTTTTTTCCCCCCACAGATAATGGCGGATGATTAGTAAACAGCAATTGGCGGCGGGGTGCGCCGCTAACAATGAGCGCAAGCTGAGTAATTTCACTTTGCAGACTCCCTGGTATTTATTCGCAAATGGAGGTCTAGCACACAAAAGTGATATTCCAGATATATACGCACAAGCCGGGGCAATAAAGCGACTTGTCCTCGCGGATTGTGTATTCGTGGCAGGACATTTGTCATGCGCTGATAAAATCCAAGCCGCGGGGCATTTATGTGAGCCACCGACAATAAAGCCCACTTGTAAAAAGTTTAGAAGTTCGACTCAATGACTTTATTGATGTTAACACACGTTATTTATTCGCCGTTAAATCAGGCGGCCGTCCACGCTAAATGCCACCAAAAGCCGCCCCATAAACATCATCGCCGCCGGTAATAAATAGCAACACGGTAATCATTGACTGAACATGCAGCGGCCTGGTAAAGAACATGACAAGACAGTTTTGCGGCAAAACCGCCATTTAATGACGCCGCTGCATGATGGGCGTCGTAAAAGTGGAGCTCCGCATTTTAGGAGCGCTCAGTTCCTTAAAGCAAAGCACTCTTGGTATTCATCTGGGGGCCTTCAAACTCGTCAGGGGAAAATTAACTCGTTTATTGCCAACCTAGTGAATATCTTTGACGTCTATAACCGTCAATGGCACTGAACGAGTTGAAGATGTGCGTCGCCCTCGCCAGACAAAAAAAAAATGCATATCAATTCGATCCATTTCCCTCGTCACGTCGATTATCCCATGCAGTTGTTTGAAAAGGAAAAAAACTTTCTCAAAGTTCCCAAATTGAGGACCACGGCAATTGAGGGAAAGTACACTTCTTCATTCATCTCCGCGGTGGACTGGAAATGGGAAATGCAAAGTGACGACCATCGGAATCAGGCTGCCTCGATAGCTTTACTGTACATCGCCGGTAACGACAACACTAAAAATGGATACGATTGGCTCGACTGGCTCCCTCTAGTGGCACATGAAAGTATAACGCAACAGATTAGTGTCATAAACGTCATTGTTTTTTTTTTTTTTATTTAGTCCACATTTGTCAAATACACTTCAGTTAATCTTATTAATGAATTATTTTCAATTAATAAGTTTGCATCTAATTAATTTAATCAAATTTACCATTATTTGATACTTTTTTAGGCCAATTGTCTTCAGTTCGGGTCTTTCTTGAGCAAATGAAATTCACACTCGATCGATTCGAGGTCGGAGGAGAGAGAAAGAGAAAGAGAGAGAGAGAGAGAGAGAGAGAGAGAGAAATATAATGGATGGATTAAGATATATATATGCTGCTTGCCCTACTACGTTATGGGATTTAATCTACGCCATAAAGCATGTATGAAGAATGAAAATGAATGTTTTCAGAGCCTTAACATCTTGAGAACAAGTGATGTGGGGTTAAATGAACATTTAGCGGGCGAGACCGGGGCTCCTACACACAATGGTGACACAGCAGCAGGTAATGCATTGCCCGAGCGGTGCAGATTGATTGTTTTGTTCCCTTTCCGTCGTTGCCCCTGAAGCTGTACAAACACAACTTGGACTAATCTCATTTTCCAATCTGCATAGGACAGGAGGAAATGATTAGTCCGAGTGAATGTCATCTCATTTAGGGCAGCCGTAATCCTGCACGCCGATACGATCTTCCGCGACTGGTCGCTCGCCCGCCGCGCTTGCCGAGATGTGTTGTTCGGCGCCAGCTCCCTTTTTAAGATCTCAATCTGCAGAAAGCACCTCGGTTATTTTTTATTTTTTTTTATTCCCGCCCCGATTTCTTTACGTGCGCTGCATTTTATTTCACCAACTAATGCAATACGCAGTTTGGCCTGCCGCCACATGCCAATTTATGACATGATAGCTCGGGCCAAACTGCGCGTAGCAAACAAATCCGAGTGATTTGTTGTACCAGCTGGGCGGCGTTTCACTATTTCCGCCCCCCCCTTCCCTCCACCGCAAGATGCTGATCGACGGCTCGAACGGCAACACTTGGAAACAGCGGCGCTGATGAAGTCGATGATTGCGAGGAAATACTGTAAACACGGTGCTTGAGGAAAAGTACTCAGTGCCGCGCAGCCGACGAAAAGTCAGGAAAAGGACGATGAACACAACAATAACGTCATGTGGAACCAAACTGCTGCAGTCTGATATATCGGCCAACAACGATTGGTAAGAACGATCTTCACGATTTTTCAGCATTGTGTTAAATTAAATTTAATTTATTTTATTCAATATAATTACTTAATTACCATTTTTATTTAGACTTATATATTATCTATATCCCCTCCGCGAGTCGTCACCTTATCGTGGTGGAGGGGTTTGCGTGCCCCTATGATCCTAGGAGCCATGTTGTCGGGGGCTTCATGCCCCTGGTAGGGTCACCCATGGCAAACGGGTCCTAGGTGAGGGGCCAGACAAAGCACGGCTCACAAGCCCCTTATGATGAGTAATATAAATGGACTTAGTTTTCCCTCGCCCGGACGCGGGTCACCGGGGCCTCCCTCTGGAGCCAGGCCTGGAGGCGGGGCTCGAAGGCGAGCGTCTGGTGGCCGGGCCTTCGCCCATGGGGCCCGGCCGGGCATAGCCCGAAATGGAAACGTGGGTCCCCCTTCCCATGGGCTCACCACCTGTGGGAGGGGCCGAAGGGGTCGGGTGCAATGTGAGCTGGGCGGCAGCCAAAGGCGGGGACCTTGGCGGTCTGATCCCCGGCTGCAGAAGCTGGCTCTTGGGACATGGAATGTCACCTCTCTGGCTGGAAAGGAGCCCGAGCTGGTGTGTGAGGCAGAAAGATTCCGACTAGATATAGTCGGACTAGCCTCCACACACAGTTTGGGTTCCGGTACAAGCCCTCTCGAGAGGGGCTGGACTCTCTTCCACTCTGGAGTTGCCCACGGTGAGAGGCGTCGAGCAGGTGTGGGTATACTTATTGCCCCCCGGCTGGGCGCCTGCACATTGGGGTTCACCCCGGTGAACGAGAGGGTAGCCTCCCTCCGCCTTCGGGTGGGGGGACGGGTCCTGACTGTTGTTTGTGTCTATGCACCAAACAGCAGCTCAGAGTACCCACCCTTCTTGGGGTCCCTGGAGGAAGTGCTGGAGAGCGCTCCTTCTGGGGACTCTATCGTTCTACTGGGTGACTTCAATGCTCACGTGGGCAATGACAGTGAGACCTGGAAGGGCGTGATTGGGAGGAACGGCCCCCCTGATCTGAACCCGAGCGGTGTTCTATTGTTGGACTTCTGTGCTCGACACGGATTTTCAATAATGAACACCATGTTCAAACATAAGGGTGTCCATGTGTGCACTTGGCACCAGGACACCCTAGGCCGCAGTTCGATGATCGACTTTGTAGTCGTGTCATCGGATTTGCGGCCGCATGTTTTGGACACTCGGGTGAAGAGAGGGGCGGAGCTGTCAACTGATCACCACCTGGTGGTGGGTTGGCTCCGATGGTGGGGGAAGATGCCGGTCCGACCTGGCAGACCCAAACGCTCTGTGAGGGTCTGCTGGGAACGTCTGGCAGAATCTCCTGTCAGGAAGAGCTTCAACTCCCACCTCCGGCAGAGCTTTTCCCACGTCCCGGGGGAGGCGGGGGACATTGAGTCTGAGTGGACCATGTTCCGCGCCTCCATTGTTGAGGCGGCCGACCGGAGCTGTGGCCGTAAGGTCGTTGGTGCCTGTCGTGGCGGCAACCCCCGAACCCGCTGGTGGACACCGGCGGTAAGGGATGCCGTCAAGCTGAAGAAGGAGTCCTATCGGGCCGTTTTGGCCTGCGGGACTCCGGAGGCAGCTGACAGGTACCGGATGGCCAAGCGGAACGCGGCTTCGGCGGTTGCTGAGGCAAAAACCCGGGCGTGGGAGGAGTTCGGTGAGGCCATGGAGAATGACTTTCGGACGGCTTCGAGGAAATTCTGGTCCACCATCCAGCGTCTCAGGAGGGGGAAGCAGTGCAACGTCAACACTGTTTACAGTGGGGATGGCGTGCTGCTGACCTCGACTCGGGACGTCGTGAGTCGGTGGGGAGAATACTTCGAAGACCTCCTCAATTCCACCTACACGCCTTCCATTGAGGAAGCAGGGCCTAGAGACTCTGAGGCGGATTCTCCAATCTCTGGGGTCGAAGTCACTGAGGTAGTTAAAAAACTCCTCGGTGGCAAGGCCCCGGGGGTGGATGAGATCCGCCCAGAGTTCTTAAAGGCTCTGGATGTTGTGGGGCTGTCATGGCTGACACGCCTCTACAACGTTGCGTGGACATCGGGGACAGTGCCTCTGGATTGGCAGACTGGGGTGGTGGTTCCCCTCTTTAAGAAGGGGGACCGGAGGGTGTGTTCCAATTACAGGGGAATCACACTCCTCAGCCTCCCTGGTAAGGTCTATTCAGGGGTGCTGGAGAGGAGGGTCCGTCGGGAGGTCGAACCTCGGATTCAGGAGGAGCAGTGTGGCTTTCGTCCTGGCCGTGGAACAGTGGACCAGCTCTACACCCTCGGCAGGATCCTCGAGGGTGCATGGGAGTTTGCCCAACCAGTCCACATGTGTTTTGTGGACTTGGAGAAGGCGTTCGACCGTGTCCCTCGGGAGGTTCTGTGGAGGGTGCTTCGGGAGTACGGGGTGCCGAGCCAACTGATAAGGGCGGTTCGGTCCCTGTATCACCGATGCCAGAGTCTGGTCCGCATTTCCGGCAGTAAGTCGGATTCGTTCCCAGTGAGGGTTGGACTCCGCCAAGGCTGCCCTTTGTCACCGATTCTGTTCATAATTTTTATGGACAGAATTTCTAGGCGCAGCCGAGGCGTTGAGGGGGTCCGGTTTGGGGACCTCAGCATCGCGTCTCTGCTTTTTGCAGATGACGTGGTGCTGTTGGCTTCTTCAGGCCGTGATCTCCAGCTCTCGCTGGAACGGTTCGCAGCCGAGTGTGAAGCGGTCGGGATGAGGGTCAGCACCTCCAAATCCGAGTCCATGGTCCTCGATCGGAAAAGGGTGGAATGCCCTCTCCGGATCGGGGATGAGATCCTGCCCCAAGTGGAGGAGTTCAAGTATCTTGGAGTCTTGTTCACGAGTGAGGGGAGGATGGAGCGTGAGATCGACAGGCGGATCGGTGCAGCGTCGGCAGTAATGCGGACCCTGTACCGGTCCGTTGTGGTGAAGAGAGAGCTGAGCCAAAAGGCAAAGCTCTCAATTTACCGGTCGATTTACGCTCCTACCCTCACCTATGGTCACGAGCTATGGGTCGTGACCGAAAGAACGAGATCTCGGATACAAGCGGCCGAAATGAGTTTTCTCCGCAGGATGTCCGGGCTCTCCCTTAGAGATAGGGTGAGAAGCTCGGTCATCCGGGAGAGACTCGGAGTAGAGTCGCTACTCCTCCACGTTGAGAGGAGCCAGATGAGGTGGCTCGGGCATCTTATCAGGATGCCTCCTGGACGCCTCCCTGGGGAGGTGTTCCGGGCATGTCCCACCGGTAGGAGACCCCGGGGACGACCCAGGACGCGCTGGAGAGACTATGTCTCTCAGCTGGCCTGGGAACGCCTTGGGATCCCCCGGGATGAGCTGGATGAAGTGGCTGGGGAGAGGGAAGTCTGGGAGTCCCTCCTGAAGCTGTTGCCCCCGCGACCCGACCCCGGATAAGCGGAAGAAGATGGATGGATGGATGGATATTATCTATATATTTTAAATATTATTTAATTAAACATAATTATTTAAATATAAATTTTAAAAAATACAACAGGCTTTCGAGCCGTAGCCGGCCGCCATCTTTGCAAAACGTGCAGCCCAAAAAGTGAAGCCCCGCCCACAGTGGTTGGTACGCTACAAAATCAGCATGAAACATCGGGCTTCCAAATGTCACCCGCTCTCAATTTGCATCCTGCGAGTGCAAAGAGCGTCAAACACCTTTTTCTTTGCGCTCACCGTGAAAATGTCAGCAGCTCTCAATGAGCCCGCTGGAAAACAAGCGTGCCCCCCCCGCCCCCGCCCCTCTCCAACTCGCGAGCAGCTGCATATGGAGACGGCGGCCTATTAGCCGCACGGATCATCTGCAAACGCAGCTGTCGGCGGGGAGGAAAAAGCATCTGGGCGGCGGGCGCCAATCGGGGCAGAAAGTGCTGCGTGGCCAGCATTTCGCAAGCCCGGATGGCCAAACCGACAACTTACGGATTTCACTTCTTGACTCAAAAGCACTTGAGGGAGCCGCCCTGATCCTTCAATTGCGTTTCAAATCATGATAATTCAACTCCAGCACAAAAAAAAAAGAGTCCTCGAAGTGGTCGGGCATAACAATCAGGGATGTGTAATGTTTTGGTCGGTCAGCAGCACAGCCTCCGAGGGAGAAAGAGAGAAAGAGCGTGCTTTGGATCGGGGCCCAGTAACAAAAGGTTAGCCGGCTAAAAATAGCCGGCTGGATGACGACGGCGTCAGGGAACTAGCGATTGCTTGTCAGGCTTTGCTTTCAAACGCATGTGTCAGCATCTTTCCTATTGACGCTGCCAGCTTTGCTTTCACCGGACATTTGGGTTGAGGAAATGAGGAGCCAACAAAACGACGCCGCAGCCCTGACTTCATTTTGTAGTATCTCGTTTTTTCCAAAAGTCAGAAAATGAATTGCGGAAAAGATCAGACGTTGTTTGCTTTTTGCACTAAAAATGATCTTTTTTTTTTTGGAGTTCTCTGAGAGGTGACGGCAAATGCATTCTCGCAAGCAAAGATGGCCGCCGAGCGTATTTCCGAAAATACGCGAGCGCGGGCCAATCAAATTCGTAACTCGCTGCAATATTTGGGATGAGTCTGACTTGAGACATTGCGCCCCTGATTACACCTCATGTTGCGACATCAGTTTGCGAATGTAAACACGTCGCCACGCACATACGCCGGGGAAAAAAAAAAAAAATTAATCAGACGATCTTGGCTACAGCGACTGTATTGCGGCTCCTGTAGGGAACTCAAACTCCATTACGCGGAGCGCTTCAACGTCTGTCAACTGTCTGAAAAAGTTTTCCAAAGAATTCCGCGTGGCATAACAAACAGGAAAAAAAAAAAATCTCAGCAGCACAATTCGGTGCATTTCGAGCGACTCGGAGCCCCTTTGCTCAGTGGCATGAATATTCCACCTCAGTGTTTTCGGCGCGTTGTCTCCAGAGAGCCGCTGCTCATCAGGCCCCGATGCGCTCAAAAGCCGATCGTGCGACAACGTGCAACAACGTAACCATTTTTTTCCCCAAAGTAGCCGCTCACTACTTGGATCAAGACTTCCTCTTTACCCAGTGAATTATTGCACCCGAGTGGAATTGTGGGTGATAAATAAATCCTGCAGGGCAGGAGGAATTGGATCGTGAAGGAGGGAGGGGGGGGAGGGTCGGCTGGGGTGGGGCGCTCCACGCAATGGGAGCAGAGATCAATGAGTCTTTTAATTATAAGTGTAGCTAAAGCTCACTGTTGGATTCCGTGTCAGCCGCTGCAGGCACTCGACTCCATCTATGTATTACACGGACTTTACTAGCTTCTCATTCCAATGTACTGGAAAAGAAAGAGGATTAGCAAAAGCTCAGTGTTTCAAATAGTAATCACTATTTTGGGGGGGGGGGACTTTTTCTGGTGTTGTTGACGTGCAGTAGTTGAAATTCCAGGCCAAGGTTTGTTATTAGCTGTTATGCTAACTCGGTGCGCTGATGTTTTATGGTTTCGCGTCGTCATTTCATTATTATCGAATTAGCGTTTAGCTAGCGATCTGAAAGCAAACGGTGCAGCAACACAGACAGACAGACAATATGCTAGCATTCACAGGCGTATATTATTCATGGACTTAGAACCTCCACAAGCAGGTACTAATTTCATCAGGTATTACTTTCCAACTTACAAAAAAATCTAATCGTTAATTTGCAAACTTATCAGGGAGAGTCACTGCGTCCTCTGAGCTCTTTGTCCTTAAGCAAATGAATTTAAGATGGTAACTAGGGCAGGTTGGAACTCACGGCTCACCTGTTGATTAATACGATCTTTGCAGATTAGTTCTTTGGCTTTCGGTGATTTGTACGAAAGCTGATTGGAGGTGTTAAATAGCTAACACCTCATTAGCGTGTCCAATGTTTTGCTATTGGCTTGCCTTTTTGGCCGCCAACCACGCAACGGTTTCTGGCAAAAAAAAAAAACGTTTCCGGAAGGAAACAATGGAAATTCAAAAGCAGACGGCGGTTGCAAACTTTTCTTTTGTCCTTTGTTCGGCGAGTATTTGAGAGTGGTCTGATGCCTCATCAACCCTCCCTCCCCCTCCCACCGCACTTTTGGTCAGGTGACGGAGCGCAAGGGGACGGGTCATTGGGCAGCACAGAGGGAAAGCGGCGGCGCGCCGAAGGGAGGACAAAACGCCATCAGCTCTCTCGAGCGTGCGCTGATGCCATTAGGCACGGCTGGGCACGTCGCGTCGTGCCAAACGCACACGGGGGACCCCACTTCTCACCTACACCAGTGTCGGGGAGTGCACAAGTGGGCAAACGACTCGACTGGATTCCATCTCGGGTATCCGCGTCAGTCTGGGATGCATCCGCGAGCCGGCGGCACCACACACGAAGGTCATTTGGGGATAAAAGACGCGTTAGATGGTCTAGTTATTGTTATCGTCAACAACGGTTTCCGCTTAAACGAGGTTAGCGCTAAGCTACATTGGGAAACACAATAAGTACACGAGCTAACAATTAGCGGTCTGAAGACAAATGGTGCAGCAACACTGACAGATAGACAGACAAAATATAAGAGCATTCACAGGCATATATTATTTATCCTCTGCGACGAAAGGCTGATATTACTTCAGTGTAGTATATTTTGTATCTGTGACTTTCACTTTGAGGGATCAGAATATTGAGGGTCTAAACTACTAATATAGATAATAAAAAAAAGAACTAATATATATATATTTTTTAAATTCTATATATAATATTCATAAATGTGCATTCCCACTCAATGGCAAATATTTCACAGGGCCTTTCACGGCTCTTGGACCGCGCTTCCGCAAACTTGCATGGAAATTGGCCCGTAATGCTCGGCAGCGGTAAAAGAAATGAAAATAAATCACTGCTGACTAATGAATATTGTATGAACGGCTTGGGCATACATCTCCCCTCCCGTAACTTTGGCATGCGTACTTTGTTTCACGGCAAGGGTGAGAACAATAAATTAAAATTGAATATGCGTACGGCTCCGAAGAAATAAATACGAAAATCATGTCAAAGTTTGAGGTTAGCTGTGATTAAAACGTGCGCAGCTCCCGGCGGGATTCTTTGCAATTATTCGCAGGGATAAGGCGTAAACTTGCAAAATGAAAGACGGCCTAATGAAGCGACAGCGAGAGACCATTTGTCTTGCACAATTGTGCGATTTATCACGAAAACAAAAAAATCCAGCTACATTTTTAAATGTTCTCTTGAGAAATCAAGTTTTTAAATAACTGATAATGCGGACGGGAGGCCTTCATGTTCGATAAAGCGACTAAGTCTCTCTCACTCGCTCTCTCTCTCAAAGTTTATGGAGTTCTGCCTTTGGGGGGCTTTTCTGCAAACTTTTCCCAAAGCAATCGGCCGCTCGACAAGATGCAATCTCGTCTAAATGACGCCTGCTATTGCCAAGAAACATCTAGCTTGGAAAATGGGGGAGCGGAGCAATGAATATTATTTCTTGCCCCGTCTCCCCCGGTGCACAGATGTGCCTTCCTGGCAGGTGCGCCGCATCTGGCCGAACCTCCACGTTCGGGTATTAGCCGCGAATAATTAGCCATGCCTTGACTCCTGGGCCACCTGCCGGAACAAGACTGATAAATAAATGGATGACCCGAGCTTGCGTTCAAATGAGACGTTCCGCAGAGGGATGAAAACATTTGACGCAAACAAAAACATTTGAAGCGAAATCAACTTTTGGAGCCTTAGCTAACTTCATCATTCGCTCATCTCGGAGAATTCCTGCTGTGACATCACAAGGTGAGGACTCGGACTTTTAAGTTTTTGAATTTTTTTTGTATTTTTTTAACTTTTCACTTTGTGACATCACAAAGTGAAAAGTTCCAAAATAGCACGTTGCAGCTCTTTTGAAAAGTTGTAAGAAAGTGACATTTCAAACAGAATCGTATGTGAGCCACTCCAACGGTGATGAACCAGCACGGAGGCACTTCATCATCCCGATGAAGAAACATGAGCAGGCTGCTATGATGGGCTAAAGATGACTCAATTTCACAGACAATTGTCGAGGTTGGCATTTTATGTGCAAGTAATCGGATCGTGTTAGCGGAATAAGGTGTCGTTTAAGTTCACTTGCTCAGCAATTTATGGACATGTTGAGGTTGGGGAGGGGGGGGGCAATGCAATTGTCTGGAGGCAGATGGGAGCAATGCTTTTTTTTTCCTTTAAAGCAGAAGGTCGCAAGATCGATCAGAGCAAAGTGAGTGTTCGCCTGAGACAAAGTGTCCTTGAGTGAGGGAAACCGGCGGCCTTGGGAAAGATCACAAATGCTACCTTGACTTGCACGCTCAATTCCTCGTGAGAATTTACTCAATGGCCCTTGTGCATGCACGCAGCTCGCTAGGCTATATGCTAGCTAAATTGCGATTCTTCATTACAGTTGTCGTATTGCTAAACACGTTGCGCAACACTTAACTTGACAGATCGCGCCTTTGTTTTGACCTGGCGACACCTTCAGGTTGCTTCCTGATTGGCCGTCATTACGGATTTTTCAATGGTAAATATCGCACAGGATTAACATTTACTGCAGAGCGTATCGGCGAGGAAAATGTCCCCCATGGGGCCATTAATTCTTATATTTTTGCATACACACATTAGAATCCAACAGAATTTTTTTTCATAATTTATTTATTCAAATTGGCGTTTTAGATTTTTTTTGCAAAAAACATTGAGTTAACGCACGAGTTGCCGTTGCAGGCCGCATAAAATGATGCGGCGGGCCAGAGACGGCACCCAGGCCTTAGGTTTGACACATGGGCGATGGAGAGTTTTGATTCATACAGTCTAGAAGGGTCCCTCTAGTGGTACTCTGTGTGCGCCATGTTGCAACCAAACAATTGGATCTACAATGGGATTTTAAGAGAAGGGCTAGTTAATAGCACACCGACAGCTTTGCTTTTATGGCGCTACCTGAGGCCCTCAAGAACGCCAGCGCCAGCAAACGCTATTTTCAAATGACATATTAATACGTTATGGATCATTTGATCTTCCTCACATCCGTTTCCTCCCCGCCCGGCGGCCCCCTCCGAGACAAAAGCGAGTCTCGCAGGCAAGGGGCGAACTGCGGCGGCGGTTGCTCGACTAATGCGGCATCCGGCGAAATATCAGAGCGCCGTCGAGAGAGGATATCTGCCGAGCGGCGAGATTGAAGCCTGTAAAAGTGTCCGTCCTTGGGGTATAGAGCATTCAGGCCTTGCTCTCGCCTGATGCTGGAGGCTCTTTTAACTGCCCCCCCCATCCCCTCCCCTTTTCTGCAGCTGGGTGCTAAAGAAGTGGTATTACCGGCGCTCAAGAGGCTTGGCCGCATGATTCAAAGGGCCATTGTGGGGAGAGGTGCTCAGGGACTGGAACAAACTGTCACAAGAGAAAATTGGGTAGAGCCACCATCAAGACCAGTGTGTGTGTTGTCATGTGTGTGTTGTTTGTGTGTGTGTTGTCTGTGTGTGTTGTTTGTGTGTGTGTTGTCTGTGTGTGTTCGTGTTTGTGTTCGTGTTTGTGTTCGTGTGTTTGTTTTTGTGAGTGCGTCTGTGTTTGTTCGTTCGTTTCTGTGTGAGTGAGTGAGTGAGTGAGTGAGTGAGTGAGTGAGCGAGCGAGCGAGCGAGTGAGTTGTGTGTTCGTGTGTGTGTGTTCGTGTTTGTGTCTGTGTGTGTGTGTTCGTGTCTGCGTGAGTGTTTGTGTCTGCATGTGTGTGTGTTCTCGTTGCGTGGGGAGGCAGTTCGTTTATGAGAACGGGAACAGGTTAGCAGGCAAAAAAATCATTGAGCGTGCATGTGTGCCGTTTACGATGGCATTTGCCCGCCGGATCGCTTCTGTGACCTTTTCGGCTCGTTTTTAATTTTTTTTTTTTTTCCACCCATTTTAATTAGGGCTCCCTGCTCAGATGAAAACAATAGATTTATAGTCCAGTGAAAAGCAAACTAAAAAGAGACTACGTGGGGGAGCAAAGTAAGAAAAGAAAAAAAAAAAACGAGAAAAAAGTTGGCATTGTAGAAAGTTCAGGAAATTTGCATTCGCAAAGAAGTCAAGCGTTTAAAGGCGGCATCTCGTTATTTGGCTTGACGAGTCTGTCAACACAAAAGGAAGTGAAGCATTCAAACATTCCGAGAAAAAAAAAAAAAAATTCCAATTGTAGAATCTGAGGTAAATTTGCACTGCATGAAATATCTTAAGAAAAAGCACATTCACGGTGGAATGCTGTTCTTTCGTTTTGCTCTGATCGCTGTCGGCACAAAAGGGAGTCACGCTAAAAAAAAAAAAAAAAAAAAGCTAGCAGTCGAAGCCGAGTACTGATCTCAGAGACTGAGCGAAATTTACATGAGCAATTCGCACAATAACAAATATCACATTTAGGGAGTAGAAATCTTGTTAGGTTTGGCTCTGAGGGAACAGCAGAAGAAAAACAAAAGGAGGCAAATCTGCATTTGCAATTGACAGCAATTTACACAATAGTAAATATTAAAGCAGCAGAATGTTTACAGTGAAATCCCAGCACTGATCTCGCAGCCACTGCACTCTCTATATGCCGAGCGCCAGCGTTCCCTCTCTCTCTCCTTCTCCTGCATCTGTTAGCGCCACTAAATTATTCACAAGCTTGGCATCTTCTAGCAAGGACCCCCCCCCCCTGCGTCCTTATTTGCTAGCTGGCATTCCCTCAAAAATCTGAGAAAAGGCATCACCATCAAGCTAATTATGAGCACTGTGTACTCATGAAAAGTATATGGATGCTGCGGGGCCGGCCACCTTACATTTACAGGAGAGGAATTCATTCGGGATTGGAGAGTTGGTCCCCGGAAATTGGAAATGGGTACGCTCATTTCAAGGTTTCCGGTCCTCCAGACCACAAGAGGGCCCTTGTGCGGCCTCTCACACTCTCACACTCTCTCTCTTTCACATATACACTCTCTCACTCATAGTCTCTCACACCCACTCTCTCACATTAACTCTCACTCTCACACTCTCTCAGTCACACTCTCTCACATATACACACTCTCTCACTCACATTCTCTCACACCCACACTCTCTCACATTAACTCTCACACACACTCTCTCTCACACACACTCTCTTTCTCACACACACTTTTTCTCACACACACTCTCTCTCACACACTCTTTCTCACACACACTCACACACATTCTCTCACACACTCACACTCTCTTCCACACGCTCTCTCTCACACTCATTCTCTCACACGCACTCTCTCACACCCACTCTCACACTCTACTCTCTCTCACACTCAGACTCTCACTCACACTCTCTCTTACACTCTCTCACCCTCTCTCTCTCTATATATATATATATATATATATATATATATATATATATATATATATATATATATATATATATATATATGCTGATTGTGAATGACAGTCGTCAGGGCTTACGTTATCGACGGACCATTAAGGGCCCTTTTTTTCGGTGCTATTTTGAGGCTTATCTGTAGCGGATGTGTAGCACTTAAGATTCGCCAAGGGTAGGGTTACTCTGAGCGACTTTGTGAAATTTGCCTGCACTTTAAGGCGAGTGCTGACAGCACTTTCTCCTGAGAGGAGTGAAAGTGACACCGTTCCAGCAGCAGGGGTGTGTGGTGGGGGAGGGAGGGGGGCGGCGTCAGAGGAGGGAACAATATATGCGGGGAGAAGATTTGCCCAGAAAAGTTTAGCGTTTCATCTTTTGCGAGTGATAACTTCAGCACGGATTGGGCTGCCTCTGAATTTGCATGCCAGGAAGACGCACGCGCACTTCATGCATTGTCACCGTCGGATAATGCCATTCCGTGGAAGATACACACCTGCTCGCTGTCGGGGGGGGGGGAAAAAAACGCAAATCATGTAACATGCACTGCGCAACAGCAAACGAGTGCTGCACGTTTTGGGCGCGCTACTCGCCAATTTCGAGGCGATGCGAGGAACACCGGATGATTTGCTTGCTTGGGCCTCTCTAGCGCCAGTAAAAATAAAGTAGAATAAATAAATAAATAAATAAATAAATAAATAAATAAATAAACAAATAAATAAAAATAGGTAAATAAATAAATAAATAAAAAATAAATAAATATTTGGGCGATCTGAAGTAAGGCTACACACTTGCAGGGTTGTTAAATCAAACAAGGCGTGCATGATGCCCCCCCTCCAAGCTAATGACATGTTGCGTCAGCGTCTCAAGGATGTTGCTTCACCCAGCCCCGCCCCGCCCAGCACGGCAAGGCAAGGAAAGGCAAGGAAAGGAAAGCCCTTTTTGAGTGAAGGCTCCAAGAGGCTGAATCATCAGCGTGCCTAACTTTGCTGGATTTCACAATGCGTCGTCTGAGTAATGAAGCTGCCGGGCTTTCGGGCAGACAGGGAGCTGCTGCCTGAGCCGTGTGATGTGAGCGAGCCCCTTTCCCCATTTCGCCACCCCACCCGCGAGAACGCCGGCGCTAATGATGCCGTACTAGTTGTAGATGTTCCGCTGAGCACGTTCCCAACGTGAGCAGCCTCGCACCTTTTGCTCTCGTATCTCGCTCCCGTGGAGGGAATTACAGGAAGTCCGACCATTGTGAGACGAGGGCAAAAAAAAAAAAAAAAAAAGTCGTTTTCAGCTACGGTTGCCCTTACAGAGCCGGCCGGTTGTGGCTGCAAAAGCAGATCATTAGCCGAACAAGACCAAGACATCGGTAGGACTCAAAAGTATCGAGGCTGAGGCAAGAGCAAGACTGAATACTTTGGATCACAAATAAATAAATACATACATAAATAAATACATAAATAAAGAAATACATAAATATATAAAATAAATATATAAAATAAATACATAAAAATAGCAAAATAAGATGAAATTAAATAAAAATAAAATGAACAAAATTAAAAAATTAAACAATTTAAAAAATTAATGAATAAATAAACAAATGAAATAAATAAATAAAAATAAACAAATTACTTTTCTTGTTCATTATTTTTGCAACAAAGACAACTTATGCCATGTTGTTTTTTAAGTGTTGGGGGCGTTACTCCAGTCAACATTGGGAAGGCGGCGTGGCACCTTTATTCTGTGTTACTCACTGATCACACTAGTACTGTCCTGATTGTTAGAGATTTGCTCACTCCAACTTATTTTGCAAGAACCAAACAGGAGACAAGCAAGTTCTTTTAGACACCTGCAGGTGGAGAGTCCATTCGTCGCTGTCTGAACAGCGATTATCGAATGAAGTCTGACTCAGGCCTCGTGCAGGAGGATTTTTATTGAGAGAAACAGAGTGGGGGTTGAGAGTGGGGGTCAGAGTAGACAAATGGCCGAAGCCCCTGGCTGATCAAAGCACAGCAGGGGGCCCTTCACGATGTTGTGTGAACAAAACAACTTTGATTGCTTCCTCTGCAGCTAGTCAATCAGTTCAAAAGATCTTAGCACTTTGTTCTACTACTTTTGTTAAGACAGGACAGGCGAGTTTAATTATTACAGGTTACATTCCAACATAATCATAGGATCAAGATAACCTGGAAAACCCTAACACTGATCTCAATCAAGCTTGATAAAAAATCCAGAGTCCGAGACAAGACCAAATAAAAATGCCCCTTCCAAGGAGGTCTTGAGCTCAAACCCGATCAGGAGAGCAACAACACCAATATGAATGTCCAATAGATTTACTGGCTTGCTCAACTTGATTCTTACAGGCCCGACTATTTTGTCTAGAAGCGTTCCAAAGTGCATTTTTCATATGTTGCCTGTCGCGTTGCGAAGGGCAGCATTTCCCTTAATGTCAAGCCACCTTTTGTGCATTCAGCGGCCGTCCGTTCCTCCGAGGAAAAGGTTACGATGCCGCTTCGGACGGCTTTTGGGCACGGTGCCGCCCGCGCTTCCAACACAATAAAAGTCCCAAGGGGGGGCGGAGCCGCGGCGGTAACTCGCTGACGGGGCCGATTCGTTGAGAGGTCGCTCTTGAAATGGGAAGCAATTAGTCGCGGATTGAAGCGACATCGCTGCTGATCTGGACTTTGTGGCAGAAGGGCGGCAAATCTCGTAAGTCCCTGAGGTGGCTAGCAAGTTGCCCCGTGGCGCTGGAGGCTTCTGGACTGTCAACCAAGTCAATTCATTGTGACTCCTGAATGATTCAGAACTGCTGGACCCGTTCTCAAACGAGTCCACATGAGCCATGGCCGCCCAACAATTTACAATCAATTGAAAATTTGTATAGCGACTGCCCTGCCAATAAAAACAAAGCACCATAACTACTGAGAGAGAGACCGAGAGAGCGAGAGCCAGACTTTTGTGACGTAGTACAAACACAAGATATAGTTTGCCACCCGTGCTGTCTAATAAGCTGCGGCAAAGCCACTGGCGCTGTCCATGGTGCTGAATGTTGGACGTCTGCGTGGGACTGTGCGAGTGCCAAGTTGTGAAGCAATTTTTTTCTTTTTTTTTATTTCTGACAAGATGAAATGTAGAGTATTTGTCAGCTGGGCGGGAGGTCCATCTGGAGCCTTGGAACGCTCTTGTCATTGAAGGGCGTGCACAAGGAGAGTAGCGACAGATGCTAAGGAAAACTACAAGTTAAAACGCAATCAAAAAAACAAAAACAAAGGTGGGGGTGGGGCAGGAGAGGAACTGAAGCTGGCAGCAAAAGATGCCGTCACCTTGACGCACACCCTTTTTTACCTCCTGAACAAATTCGAGAAAGCATTCGTGTCAACTGAATTTTCCTTTCAGGTCTTTGTATTTGAGATTTTCATTTGCGATGACGTTGCGCTTTGGACTCGAGTCATTTTGAAAACGGATTTTGTTCTTAGGTAAAAGAACTCGCTTCGAGGGAAAGACACACATGTAAAATCAAAGGCGAGTGGATGTGAAAGTGTATTAGCCACTTTTTCTGCTGCCTCAGCGCCTTGACATTGTGCGGACGTCGCCGAGGGGGCCTCGGCCGTGGCCTCAGATGAGACGCCGCCGCCGCCGCTACCTTGCCGTGTCCACTCAGCACCCCCCACCCCCCAGCACACTCGCTGCCAGTAAATTAGTCACAGCAATCCGCCACCTTGCTCGTCACCGCTCCCCCCTGTGTGCTATTGTTCATGCCCTTGAGGAAATGTGTGTGTGTGTTTGTGTATGTCAGTGAGCTGAGTGTGAATTCACCGTTAGTGCAAAGTGTTAAAAGCATTACAAATGTGCAGAAGCAAATTACCGCTAATCACATTTAATCTCGCCTCAATGCGGAATCTGCATGGAGCGCGGCGCTTTGAAGACATAAAAAGGGGGCGGGGTCTTATTTACTGGCGGTAATTCTTTCAATAACAGACGCGAGAGCAGTTCCTCGGGCCATTTTTTCGGGGCGCCGGTGGCTCCGTTGTCGGAGCTCAAACCGGATGTGACTTTTAGCACGATTTGGAGCGGCAAAGTGTCTGTCTCCAACGTCTGATCTGCTGAGGCTTTGAACTAAGGAGCCCCCCGCCTCCCTAAAGCGCAGCGAGGCTACGGGCGGCTCGACGTTTGCGCCCGGTTGGCCTCCCCCCACCCCGGTAGCGAGCGGCGGTGGCGTCTTTGAATTAAACTTGAAAGATGCAGTCGGTGGGCGACGGATGACAAATGTGCAGATATTTGTATGCGCCCTGGCGCTCCTGCGGCGCGCCCGCAGTCATAGAAAGACAAAATTACACACGCCGGCAAGTCGCCGCTTTCCCCGAGGTGAAAATGGATCCGCAGATGAAAATTTCCAACCGCGGCGCAGACGGCAAAGTGCTTCTCTCGACGTCTACGAGTCAAACGACTCCCACGTCTGAACAGAGAAACGCCGGCTTAACTCGTTCAGTGCCATTGACGGTGCTGTCCAAGGTGCTGAATGTTGGACTTGTTTCCCGCCGTCGAGTTCAGATTTGGTTTTACGACAGCCGACGGACTTTCTCATCAAGCTTTAGACAAATTCTAAACTCCCACCCGGTCAACTTGTTGGAACCGAGAATCGGAGCCTTACCGGCAAGGGATTCGAAATGCTCACGGTCAAAGATTGAGTCGCTCGAGGCCGTATGGAAGCAAAGCAACAACTCAACTGTCAGCTCCAACTTGCTTTTAAGCGTTACAATCGCTGTTGACAGGAGAAGTGTACTATCAAAGAGAGACGAAGAAAACAACAACAAAGTGGAGGCCCGATGGCTTTGATATATACATTCGCAGGCTTCCACGACGGAGCGCACCAGAACTTCTGCTTCGGCGAGCGCGACAGATGCCGCCGCCTGCAACGGGCCATATATTTTATTTTTAATCACGTAAAGCCCCCCCCACCACCACTCCCTCGAGTCTAACGACCAAAACAAAATGTGACGACGCTAATGATAAGCGCTCATGATTAAGAAGGCAAAGCAAAAAGATTTTCCCGCATTTACTATCCATATGCTTGCCTGTTGAACTCCATAACTCAGCACAAAAGATGGGGGAGGGGCCGGTATGTGTGTGTCTGGAGTAAGACTGACAATTATCCCGCGCTAAAGCAAAGCGCAGGACATTACTTTTCAAGCGTCAAAGAAGCGTCACGCCGCGCTCAAAGCTCGCAGCAATCAGCGAGTAATTAGCAGCCTGACAATTTGCACCGCATCCGACACCAAAATAGGACGTCAGAAATTAGAGGCGATAATAATCAAAGTCGGAAAAAGTCAGAGAGCGTGGCAGATGGCGGCGGGGCTCCGTCGTCGGCCTGCTCGGCGACACTGCCCCTCCCGCACCCGCTCTTCCCATGTGACCAATTATCGGGGTTTCACCTTGGGCTGCTGGAAGACACGACGGACGCAAGTGAGGACGAGCGTGGGCGCGCACGTCGAATGGCCCGCCATGTTTCTCTGAAGCCGCTCGAGTGAGTGCAGCAAAGGGCTTCTCACGAACAACTTCGGGCTCGCTTTCGGGGGCTCGGCTTGACCGATTCTGTCGATTTTATTGGGCGCGAGTCTAAGCTAAGTGTGTTTTATTCGCTTCTGCTGGCTCCGGCGCTTACGCTTTGAGTTACGGTCACATCCATCCATCCATCCATCCATCCATCCTGCAAAACCACCAGCATTTTCCTCTCCCCCCCCTCCACTCTCTCCACTCAATGACAAGCTGTGAATTTCCTCGCCTGTGTGGCAGAGACAAGGGCTGGTGGGCGGGTGAGAACTCCCGAGTGGTTGGGGGTGATGGTCCTTCACCTCGCAGGAGGGAGTCCGTCTGTAGAGTGCCAGTCCAACTGCTTCCCCAACTTCACCAAATATTAAGCTCCGGCTTTCCTGTGTTGAGTTTGGATGTTCTCCCCGTGCCTTCCTTTCAAAATGGCTGGAGGAACCTGCTGCAAGAGCCTGGCCTGCCTGGTGCTCCAGACGACCTACTCCAGGCCTGACTATGCACTTCAGGTTCAAAATATCAAAACTGCGGGTATGTACGTCGAGCCAAAGATGTAAGAAAATGTGGAGACGCTGAGCTGAACTGCCAGTTGGAAGAATTCTGTATCAGTCGGACTCGAATTATCATAAAAGATATTCTTCTCATGGAAATTTCCTTTCACAGGGATGTGATAAAGAAAATATGAAAATATACTATAGTGGCTCGGTCTCGGCAATTGGAGCACTCGGTGTGTGTGTGTGTGTGCCTGTGTGTGTGTTGAGGATTTTGCACAGCTTACGTTCTGGCAAATCAACAAAGAGGGAAACACTACATTCATTCAACGGCGCCACGCATGGAAATTAAATTCCCTTGCATAAAGGGAGCGAGCTGTTCTATAAATAATGGCAAAAACGTCTTGATAAGGAGTGAATGGAAAACACGCTCACTGCGGTCAATTGGGGTCAGCTCGACTTGGAGAAAATTGGAAAACAAAAAAATAAAATAATGATAGACCCCCGGCGGCAAAACGCGACAATTACGATCAAAAACGGAAAGCGTTTGGCTTCTCCTCCGCCGCCGCCGCCGCCGCCACCGCTCTTTGTTCCCATCGACTGGAGCGAATAGAAATGGAGATGAAGTGAAGGCGTTTCATCAAACGCCGGCCAAATTCATGACGGTCCGCAGACGGAACCACGCCAAACGCCGTCTTTTCAATCTATCGGGTGCAGAGGTTAACGTCGATTTAACTTAACGCTGGCCGTTTCAAAATGGAGGAAAGTGATGAGATGAAGATTGAAATGCACGCCTGGCAGAGCACGACCTGCAAATCTTCGAAGAACTTTACAGGAGTGCAGACAAAGATCTGGGGGTTGTTCCCTGCTCTTACAACAACTTGCCTTTCACAATTTGTTTTTCTTCCAGTGATTGATTTTGTGTTTACTGTTGCTTGCAAAAGCTTTTTCAAACATAGTAAAGACGGGGGAGCAAGACTCAGTCATGTAGTATTCTTTATCCTCTGCCAAGAACGATTGTTGGAGGTTTGATGCCGACGATCTTTGTCATTTTGTCTCACTTGCATGTCTATCGCAGCAACAGCAGTGCGTGTGTGTGTGTGTGCGGGAGCATTGTTGTGCGTTTCCCTTTCAATTAGATTCCACAGAAAGCGAAGCCCCGGGGACGGCTTGATTGTCACAATAAAGTGCGGCATTACCTAAAACCGGATTTAGTGGCGACAGGATCCTCCAGTGCTCGAGGGTGAGCCGTTTAATTAAGTCTCCTCGCTAAAACTGCGCTCTGCGAGAGCCGAGACCTTTTCTGGACGCGCAGCGTCGTCGTAGCATAGTCCGCCGGGCCAACAGCGAAGCGCGCGTCCACCCAAACTCAAACCGTATCTCACTGGCCAGTTGTGACACGCAGCCACGGCAGGTAAAAAGTCAAAATGAAATGATGATCCTCGCTCTCACGAGAGCGGCAGATGAGGCCGCGTGGGCCGATCCCTCCTCACTGGTAAGCCTCCAAAGATAGCCATCCAAAAATTTGACTGGCTCAGTAATCTCCGGTGGGCAAAAGCAGCGGGAGCCAGGCTTTGAGTTCCCACTTCCAATCCCCCGACCGGAGAGCGAATCTGGCCAGACCCATTTAAGAGGACTTTTGATGACCCGCAACAGACAACCCCGCTGAGTCCCAAAAGCACCAAATGTCTCCTCTATTCAACTTCCAGCTTTTGTCAAGTGCGGACATCCACTTTGAGGCCTGGTGAGTCAGCCAATGACGGCGTAGAGTCGACTGAGATGAGCGCAGGTTAGCGGCTAACCGTTAGCCAAAAGTTATTCGCGTCATCATTCCAGCCCTAGGCATAGTTGGCGAGTCGACGCGGATCGAAAAGTCATCTACCTGAGAAGGTGTGACCATACCAGCAGCCAATCAGAGCCCAAGAGAGTAAAAATCTGATAAAAGCGCTCACTTTTTCATTAAGTGTTTTCGATACAATGCAGTGCTTATGTTCGCGTGAATTTTTTTTGAAATGCAACAGCTAAATTGCGCAATAACGGAATTGCGCTCAAATTAGAGAGATAAAAAAAATTCCGATACAGCACACCATGGGAACACGCGCATCTAACAAATTGTAATGTTCCATCTCATAGCACGTTGGCGTGATTCATGCGGGAGCTCGGGCCACGTAGCATTTGCGCTATCGTGTCAGCCTCCAAAAAACGCGCAAGCGTGAGCCACATTGATTGTTATGTCGGATGCCAGTTTAATTTCCCCAGATGGAGGAACCAATTTCTTCACTCTTGTCGCGTAAACACCTCGCCTGGAGGTTTTGAAATCGCATCATTGACAAAAAAGAGCCAACGCGTGCTCGAGACCTGTAATTAATTAGGAAGGTTGTTATTAGGTTTTTTGCCGGGACTCTCTCGGATTGGCGCCCGTGCTGAAATGTCATCACATCAACACAGACCGGAATATTAGGCCTGGGAGATTAAACTCATTTATGCACACATCATGGTAATTACGTAGCGAAAAAAAATCGAAATGTTAGCCAGCCAGTGCTTTGCAAACTTTTTACACCACTGAAAAATACTCAGTGTGGTAGACCTCTATTGCACAGGTGTCGAATTCAAGACCCGGGGCCCGGATCATTTTAAGTGGCAACTCAATGTTTCTTGTTAAAATACCAAAATTGTAAATTGTTTTCAAGTGAGATACGGCAATTTTTTTTAAAACCCCACTTTGAAAATAAATTATAATATGGTTCAACTTTTTTTATGCTGTTGTGTGTATGCAAAAATACAAGTCATTATTAACCCCACGAGGTAAAACTGTAACTACGATATGTCTCGCAACAAAAAAATGAGTTTGACACCCCTGCTCTATTGCATTCTTAGGAGGAAAATTTTAAATTATGCAAATGATGTGCCAAATATTCCAGGATCCCTGATCATGTCAATATGAGGGGAGAGGGGGGGCAAATTGATGAACACTATTTGTGACCTGCGGCCAAAATGTCCAATGAGGTCGATATTGGCAAACGTAAATTTTGTGTTTTAATGTCAGTCATTCCCTTCAATTGATTTTGAAGAAAACCGCACTCGCGCTTAACACGGCTCACTGCCTTCGTCCAATGCTAGCGCGACTATTATTAAAGACACTTTTCGGACATTTGAAACCCACCACACTTGGTAGGTGTCCGAAATATGGCTTCAATTGAAATAATGCTACATCCAATTATAGCGGAGCTCAAGCGACACGGTACCCGATGGGCGCTTGGTCATTCATTGTCTGTGTCACACTCATGCCCCAATTCACACACACAGACACACATGGACACAGTGTGCCAGGAGAAAAAAAAAAAAAAAACTACAAGTTATCCTGTCCGTCATCCCCGCAGGGGCCTCTGGAAGTGTGGCCGCCGATCGCAGCCAAGCGGGCCGAGCCAAACACACACCAGCTGCCCCTGACACCCTTTTTACTCTCTGCCTGGCTTAGTCAACCCCCCCAGCCCCCCACTTTTGGTTTTCACGACTCAGAAGTTGGAGTAACAGTGAAGTTAGCAAGTTGCGAAGCTGTCACGTTAACAAAAAAATATATGTCACTATATATATCTTATATTGGGAACACTCGAGTCGAGTCTTTCCTAAGTTTTAGTCAAGCAAGTCATAAAATTGGTGACTCAAGTCCGACTCGAGTCAAGTTGCACAGCTCGAGTTCCGAAGAGCCTCAAGTGCGGCATTTGGATGACGTCGTTAAATTCGCACGAAAACAAACGAAGGGGATTCCTCTGGAGCTGTCCAAGCGCAGGAAATGGCATCATTGGAGAGCCACCCCAGAGGTTTGATTTATTTGGCAGGTGGGCAGGGAGAAAATGATGTTGCTCTGCAACGTTGCCAGTTCCTGCCTCGGAAGCACATGGCAAACCGGCAGGCGGGCTGGGCCACCATATTGACCTGGCACTGACTGACAAATGTCGGCAAGAGGGAGGTGTGAGGATGGGGGGGTGGGGGGAGTAGAGGTCACCAAAGCGCAAGTTGTGTCATCAACTACTCGCCGGCGCCGCAGGAAAGCCAGCAGCTGCTTAAGTGCCACCTCCCGAGACCCTCCCCCCAGCCCCTCGCTGTGCAGCTAGCGAGCTAGCTAGTGAGCTAGCTTGATTGGCTGCTGTGCTGTAAATGTCAAGGACAAAAAAAAAAAAGAAAAAACACCGGTGAAATAACGTCAACTGACTGTCCAACCCCTCGCTGTGCAGCTAGCTTGCTAGCTAGCTTGATTGGCTGCTGTGCTGTAAATGTCAAGGACGAAAATAAAAACGCAAGTGAAATACAAGTCAATTGACTGTTCCAACGATCAATGCGCAAACAATTCCTAAAATTCCAAATGAAGCCCCTTAATGAGATTTTCAAATGAGTCCACTTTGATTCGTCATCATTCTGTCATGATTAAAAATCCGCCCTCGACAGCTTCGGTACACATCGAGTCGGACCGGACCAACCGCGGGATCGATCCGCTTCGCGCCGATGACGGCCGTCTCGTTTCGAACTGCAAATGCGGCGCTCTAATTAAGCCGTCCGTCAAACGTGGACAACAATGTGCAGTGGGGGAAAAAAAAGGAGGATTTAAGTGAGAAAGGTCATATCCATGACTGTTTGAGGTTAATCCATAGCACACTTTTGGGAGCTGGTGTGCAGTTTGGCGGACGCATACGTGGATTTAACCATTTAGCTGTCGTATAAACGTCCACTAGCTTAATGCTAACGCATAAAGCTCAACAGGCTAACAACGTTAGCATCTTGTTAAAACCTGGAAATACTATACACACAAACTATACACTAATGTTTGAACAAAAATGTTTTTTTGCATATTGATTTACAATATGCCAGTTAGTTATCCCCCATAAAATAAATGAGACAATATCAACCACTTAGCCGTCTTGCCACCATCCACTAGCTTGATGCTAATACATAAAGCTAAACAGGCTAACAACCTTAGCATCTAGTTAAAAACTGGGAAAACTATAGAATCAAACTATGCACTCAGATGTGGCTTTTAAGTCTTGAAATGGTCGGAGCGTACCTTCCCTCGCAAACCTGGCCCCTTTGGAATGATCTTCCGTTAAAGGTCAGGTCTTTAGTCTTACTTTCTGCGCAGCCACTTTGTATGCGGCTGTGGTCGTTCTAAAAATAAAGTTGCGTCGAGTTGAGTTGAGTCTTCTTTTCGAGAAACAAAGGAGGCAGTCAATAATTGCTCCTGTCAACCTTTTGGACCTGAGTAATCAGCACCTAACGCCCAGGTGGGAGAAACGCACGTTCAGACAAATCAATAATTCAAAAGGCACGTTTGCTGGGAGGAATAGCGTGCGACTGACCCGCCTCTGACTCTTCACCAGACTGCAACCCGAATGTTCGCCTTGGGCAAAGCACACGATTTTGATTTTCTTTTTCCCTCTCTCTCGTTAAGATGGCCGCCGACACGCACAGCGATAATCCTCAAGGTTTTTGGATTCAAATCAAAAGTTACACTTACTACAGCTTGAAGGTGTAATGGCAAGAAACTACACCCTTGCTGTTGTTTCCAGTCATTAAATCCCGTCCGGTGGGCCGAGAGATATCCGTCTTCCGAGACTTGTGGGGATTCACGGGAGCTATTCAATTGGTAAATTTGCATCTATAGTGAGTTAAGGATCTTTTCCCTCTTGACTGGAATGTATCTGACCTTGTTGCATACCTTTCAATACATACATACAGTAGGGAAGAAGTGCATCCCCCCCACCCCCTTCTCGTCGCATATTTAATACCCGACCCTCAGAACAGCGCGGCTACTTCCATCTCCCACTGGAGACGTAAAAGGATTTTCAAGCATAGATAATGTTCTTTTCAAACTCCCTCCCGCTGCTTCAAACCTTTTTGCTGTTTCTGGGAAGTGGCTATTGTCTGGAAGACGTCATCGCCATATTGGGGCAAAAAGCAGAAGCGGGAAATTGCGGAGCTGCCATAAGATCAGATTTATCTTGTGGAAATAGTTCAGACTATCTCTCGAAGCTTCCTCGAAAAAGAAAAAAAAAATGATACGCCGCTCAACTTTGTGTGTGCACTGCAGCTTTTTTTCACCCTTTTACTGATAATCGTGACAATCGTCATCTTACATGGTCACGCCGTATCCAAAGACTCCAACTAAATCCAGCAAGTAAAGCAGATTGTGCTGCATTGCCACAAATTTCTATTTATCAAACATTGACGACATAAAAAAAAAAACTTATAAACTGGCCCCAGTTGGCGAGGAAAAGCAAAAGCGCAACCCCTGCACATTGTGAAATTAGTCGCCGTTTGAAGACGCCGTGTTGTCGAAGTTTTCGTTTTGTAAATATGATGCATGGGAATAACGATTAGGGCAAATGCAAGTGCTGATATCGGAGGAACAAATTGCGTTTGGATCGGCGGCACAGGAGCCATTTCCCCGGGTGGCGGAACACAGACAAACGGCGGCGGAAACGCTTGGCTCGCTCGCAGCAATGGCCGCCGAGAACTCATTAGTGAGCCCATTTTGCAAAGTAGCTCACTCGCACAGGTGCGCGCATCAACGGCCGACCAGCAAACACGTATGACCTTCGTCCGACCGATAGTCAACATATCGAAAATAATAATAATAATGTATATTAAATAAATAAATAAAATAAATTTAAATAATTTTAAAAATTAATAAAATTCATTAAAACAAAAACGTATGACCTACGTCTGACCGATACTCAACATATTTAAAGTAATAATACATATTAAATAAATAAAATAAATTTAAATTAAAAAAATATATATTAAAACAAACACGTATAACCTTCGTCTGACCGATAGTCAACAAATCTAAACTAACAATAATAATATATATTAAATAAATAAGTTACATTTTAAAAAATTAAATAAATAAATAACAATAATAGAATAGAATAACTACGGTGACTAACTAGGTGAAATTATGTTTCCGTTCTGTCAAAATGGTGGAAATGTGAATGAATAGTTTTTGCACAAACTGTAACAAACTGGCCGTATCAGACAAACAAGCGATTATTCTTCCATTTCTGGGATAAAAAGCTGAATTGAAAAATAACACAAAGCCGGTATAATTCCGCACTAAGATGGCGGCTGGCGGTGGGGGCGGATATGAATATGCATGTGCATATTTATCCCGAAGATGATTACTTGCCGGAGCATTCATTAATCGTTTTTCATAATTCATTGCGTGCATATTCTCCTTTTTATTGAATTTAAACAAACCCATTAACGGGGATTAACTTCCCTGAATGAGACTTTGGTTCTGTTCCCAATTGCTTCCAAAAGGAGCCTCTTGTTCCGTCAAGTGGAATTACTTGCCGCCGTCTGCAATCTCCACGGAGGAGAATTATTGAACACGAGGGCGCGCCGCGCCGCGCCGAGCCGAGCCGTCCATCCTCCGTCGTCGGCGCTTTCCCCTCAAGATCACTTAGAATCACTTTTCCAACTCATTATTTGAGATAGGCATGTGGAAATGCCCAGTCACGATAGCATTAGCGCATGTTAGTTTTTCTAACGGCTAATTTGTGTGCGGCCACCATGACTAGCTCTCCGGAGGATGTTGTCGAGTTATTTTCTTGGTCGCCGCTTAGCACGCGGCGCTAATTATAGCCCCGAGGAGGGAGGCTTTTCTAAACCCTGACCTCTCTTTCCTTAGTCCGCCCAGAGAATGAAAACAGGGCCCAAAAAAAAAAAAAAAAAGTGAATGAAAAGAAGAAAGGAGGCTTTTCTCCAGATGAACCATGAGGCATGCATTAATAATAATTGGATGATGGCATGCGAGCGGAGCCTTGAGCAACAAATGCACTTTTTCATTCCTGACGAGCGCTGGAAATTTTATTCATCACTGATGTTTTTATTTATTTTTTTTGTCCCCCTCCAAAGAATTAAGGATAGCTGCAAGTACCTCAGGGCCAATACAGAAAGCCCACTGTGTAATGCTGACCCAAATCTGTAATTATAGTATTCATTGCTTGTGACTGTGTACGGGGCAATCCATTTCATTCGTGCTCAATTCAAAAATGCCTGACATCTTTTGCATATTCAATTTTCGAGTTAAACAGATTTTTTTTTTTTTATGGAAATGTTCTTGGCTGTAGCTGCCTTACAAAAAAAAAAAATCATTTTAGGTTGCAGAGCCCAAGGTTTTTAGTTAACCTCAAAAGAAAAAAAAAGCCATTTGAGGAATTTCGCTAAGGGCAGCTACATCAACAGACTGTGAAATGACACAAAAACAAATAAGCATAACATCTGCCATGAATGGCAAAACATGCGTAGCACAATCAGGGACTGAATTTGGCTTCGTAAATATTGCACAGATTCATCGCCATTGGTGGCCACTGATCTTAGAAACATCAGAGAATCGGGCCTTTACCCAAAAATGTAACTTAAATTTAAATTAATTAAAGTTGAAGTTTGATTACACTCAGCGATATCTCTCATATCTGCACTTTAGTGGAAAAAATAAATAAATAAAAATAATGGCGGTTGTGTGAGCACCATCTGGCAGCAGCCATCGTGTCCCTCCCATCAAGCTGCCATCTCGACCGTATCACACTTTAGCTCTCGCCCCGTGTCGAGCGAGCGGGCCATTCATAAAAAATAACCGAAACCCCCGCTCACCGTCAACACGTTTCTTTGCACGAACATTTTTGTCACCCGGCTAGCTGCCCCCATCTTTACGTTTGATCTGGAGATGGGCTCGACCATGCCGGAGGATGTCGGAATGAATCGCGTCAGCATACGCGGATCAAAATTTGGGAATACCGGAACCTGAATAATGACGGGAATTAAGATAAGCCGCGACCGGTGGAGTTGCTTGGACTTCTTTTTAACATCACCTCACAAAGAACCACACGTGAATTAGAACTGCGGCAATGCTGTGTGATTTTTGAAATATTTTTCAAGGTCCCCCATTTTGCATTATTGATTGCGATCATGCAGATGAACGCTCCCGTTTCTCCTGGGAAAGAAATACAGTCATTTTGCGGCATAAAAATTATCAGTCCTCTCACAGGCACTCTTTTTCCCTCCACAATCTCGAGTCAGTGTAATTGATGGGCGCGGAGCTATCGAGTATTTTATAGCAGCCGTCTTCCCTGTAATTTCAATCAAGACTTAATGGGACAAATCAATAGGACAGGCTCCAAATGAAAGACTGGAATGCTGACTCTGGTTGATATCTGTCACGAGCACTCTGTAGAATTCTAATCAGCCGGGCGGCAATGTTCGAAAAGCATATAAGGTACGTCTTTGTTCAATTAGTCGTTGGCAAAGGTGAAACGGACGAAAGTCACGTAAGAGCAAGGGTGTCGAACTCATTTTTGTTGCGGGCCACATGGGAATTATGGTTGCTCATTAATGACTTGAATTGAAATGGATGGGTGGATATTATTACATACAGACGACAGAAAAGTTTAAAAAAATTCTTATTTATTTGGAAATTGGTATGATGGAGAAATGGTGCAATATCTCACAGTTATTTAAAGGAAAGACCATCTCGAGTTTTGGTATTTTAATAAGAAACATTGAATCGACACACAATTTTGCTTTTGAGGGCCACATCAAATGATGTGGCGGGCCGGATCCGGCCCCCGGGCATCGAGTTTGAAACTGGAGCGCTAGAGGCTGTGAAATTGTGTGAAATGCAAAGGTTAACGCCGGTCAGCTATATTTTTAGAGAACGGATGGTCCTTGACGCTATAACATTCAATGTAAAGAACGCAAACTGGAATAGGAATCATACAAGTGGTAAAAGATCATTGGCCTCGGAGGACCGAAGCTGATTGCCACTGTGCGATCACGGACACAGATCGACTTGAAGAGAAATTAGATCATTGATACGGGAGGACCAAGGATGAGCACTAAAGATAGAGGACCGTAGAAGGACCGTAGATTCATGGCACTGCAGGAACAAAAACACTGACTGAAGAATGACAAGCCTTTGAAAAACAAAGATGGATAGGATGGATAGATTGATTGATTGATGAGAGATTACCGGCACCGTAGAAGCATTGGCAAAGTGAGACCAAGTGAGCACCAAAAATGATCGGCACTGAAAGATGACGATTAAGATTGTGCCACTGCAGGACCAAAGAAAATTGGCAAGGCTAAGCGGCGGCAGTGCCCGACACTGAAGTTCATGCATCGGCCATGGTGGAGCTTTTGAGCCGCCGCCTGCCACGTCGTGTTGCATTTTCTACATGGACCGTGTTATGATCTAAACAAGCCAAGATTTCCTGTCGCTCAACGCCAAGTGGAACGTTGTTTGTCCGGGCTCGCTTCCAAGTCTTCCATTAGGCCTTTGGCCCAGGTAAGGAGTAATTAAACGGCGTGCTGAGTCAGTCTGCCACATCGCTCCACCGCCTCAGCGTTTGTATTCCTTTTATTGATGCGGCTCTCCATCACCCAAAAGCTCCGTTTGTGTTCAACGAAAAGGCTTTGCATAATTGTTACGAATGACGACGGATGGCAAGCATGGAGATACCCGGGTACTATTTGCGTACGCTCGGGCGAGGGAGGATCCGAGGATTAGATACCGAGTGCCGGCTGTTTTGTTGACATCCGAGTCCGCCTCGCTCCATTTTCCCGTAAATCTGCAATCAGTGGTGGGAGGAGGCGTTGGGCGGAGGGCTCAGGTCGAAATTGATAGGTGAGGCGGAGGGGAGTATTTCAAAAGCGGAGGCAGCAATAAAGAACGGCCAAAGCACGTAAACAAACAATAAAAGAGACGGCAGCCCGCCGAGAGGAAGTAGGCGGCCGGGCCGAGGCGGCTTTACCCGCACGGATCTCTTCTTTAGCGCTGATCTCGTTCCTCCGGCGGCCGCACGACTATTGCACCCCGACCGACTTAGATAAAGAGGCCGAGTGCTGAGGCGGCATTCACGCGAGATAACAGAACAGGCTCTGATCGGCCATTTTGCGAGCGGAGCCCGTCTCGCTCGCGACCAACCCGGTTGGGAAAATAACGGCGACGATGCAAAGATTCGGGGCGACGATCGCGGGGAACGAGGCTCGAGAAGAATTCCATTGGGCTCTTGACGAAATAAATACGCACAAGTTGCTAGACACCGTAATAAAATGAAACGGAGTGGGAAAGAAGACGAGACAGATGTTAAGTTGGCGCTAATTACTCTGGATCGCTCAGATCCAATGTTGTGAGCTGGCCATGAAACAAGTGTAGGCATAAGACAGAAATCACAACGCCTGACACGCCATCTGTTCAAAGCATATATTCGCAATCATCAACACACACACAAGCATAAATTGACTGTGTACAGGAATTTCTTGCATAGAATTTGGTGGCAATTTTGCTAAATTAAAATTGATTAACTGATTAACTAGTTTTATTGATTTACTTGCTTACTTACGTATTTATTTATTTGTTCGTTCGTTTGTTCATTTAGACTTGACCTCATTGATTAGCAGCCGTTACAGACAGAGTTCCCAGTATCGGCAAACCTTTTAGAGGATTTTGACTGATTCTACAAGACCTCCAGAAAATTGTGTTCTGGGAAAATATAAACACCAAACGTAATGCGAGAAAGCGATTTTCAAAGAGTAACTTTTTCTCCTCTGAAGTTATCAGCAGCATTTTTAAACGTGAAGCACAAGAGCGACTGACTAAAAATATTTTTTGCTTTTATGACATCTCACTCTATAAAACAACAGTAACAACACTGAGAAGGGCCTCTTTTTTTTTTTTGATAGCAGAATAATTTAGAGATGTCCAGCTATGAAATGTGAAGTGAGCAACGCTGACTCACCCCCACGGCTCAAGGTGAATACTAGTGTTTTTATTTTATTTTTTTTACATGGCATTTGTAATTCAGTCCATAAACTGCACCAGACACTTTCTGCTCCATTTTCACAATGCATATTTATAGTTGACAAATACAGACGTCGGCGGCAGTCAACTGTTGGATTCCAGCTGATGATTCTAAACGTCCGTGGCAGCAAATGAGCCAAAGCAAACAGGGGTCCCTCAGTGTGTAATACTGTTTAATATAAAAAAATGTATATTTAAAATGCATCTAAATCAGCGACGATCACAATTATCTGGAATGTTTGCACGGTATCGGAAAACACGGCCGTCGCAAAGCTCTCGTCTACATTTCTGCGGCGGTAAGCAATGTTTGTAGTGGAAAGCAACAGCCTCTTAATACCAAATCCGGGTAAACAAACCCGCACAGACAGCTGGCTTGTGTTGCTTGAGAGACAAGATGCAATGAGTTATAATTTGGCCAGATGTGAACATTTCTACAGCGGCAATGAAGAAAAAAAATAAAATACATTCCTCTCTCAAAAACTAGAATGAGTCTCCCCGCCAGCTGCTATCAGCGAGTCGCTGCAGAGCGATGGCGCCGATACCGAGTGACGGAAGCTTTGGAATGGGCCGCCGGCAATACGGCTTTTGGAGATTATAGGCCAGATCTAATAGATGTGCTCTGTAGCAAGCGCCAACACAGCTAGCATGGAAGACAATCCTTTTGGCCTCTTCGTTTGACCTCTCACGCACCTCACGGCAATCATCTCGGAAAAGGACCGTTTCTCAGGCTCGCCGAGCTAAAAAGCCAAATGGCCGTTTTTGAACTTTCTGCCTTTTCATATAGAACAACAGCACCGGCCAGAACTCAAAGCACTCAACCCCGGCGACCCCGCCGGGGAAAATCTTTGCCACGCCGACAAACACCGCCGTGCCCGCCCCGTCCAAATCTGGAAAACAAGGCTTAGTCTCTTTCACAGAAGCATCAAACGTCCTCGGAAGTCTGGAATAATTGGATGTTCCGGACCTTTCGGTTAACCCTTCAGTAATGTAGTCTGGCAACTCACATCAAGCGCCATTATTCATTTTTCATGAAACCAAAAAGTGTTTCTTCTCCTCAAATCCACCAATAGTCATTTGAAATCTAGCGGTAACTCCAATGAGCTACACATTAGCGCTAACGCAATCTACAAAAATAACAGGGAGGGGGAAAAAAAATTAATCAACTTTAGCTACAATTTTCCTTCTTCATGCAAGACCGGCTGACGTTTGAGTCCAACTGCGGCCGCGTTAATCAGTGTGGATTTGCAACAGCAGCAGCTAGCTAGCGCTGATAAAACATTTAATAGTTTGAGTTTAATATGACTCAGGAAATCATTCGGGTGATTATTTGAGGGTTTTATAGACATGAAAACCAAAAAGTTATGAAACCCAAAAGTGTTTCTTCTCCTCAGATCCACCAAGAGTTGTTTCAAATCGAGCGGTGACGCCGATGAGCTACACATTAGCGCTCATGCAATCTGGGAAAATAACGGAGGAGAAAAAATAAATAAATCAACTTCAGCTACAATTTCCTTCTTACTGAGGCAAGCCATCATAAGAATCTTCATGCAGGACCGGCTGACGTTTGAGTCCGCGTTAATGAGCGTGGATTTGCAACAGCAGCAGCTAGCTAGCGCTGATAAAACATTTAATAGTTCACACTTTGAGTTTAATACGACTCAGGAAATCATTTGGGTGATTATTTGAGGGTTTTATAGACGCTGGCCTGATTGTTAGCTGCATGGCGAAATACGATTTACGGAACTTTTTGAGGCAGAGCACAAAACGCTACTCGCAAAAAGTCAAGGCTAGATTTGAAATTTCAGAGTAGGCCAAAAAGCACCAATGCAAAGACTTAGCGTATTGAGAATTTTGTTACGAGTGTGGAATGACGCCTTCTTGCGGCTGGCTCAAGGCCACCTCGCGGAATATAAAAATATAATATTATATATATACACATAAAAAATAATCTAATATATATAAAAATATAATATAAATATATGAAAAATATAAATACATATTTAAAAAAATTATTCCGAATATTCAAATATTACAAATAATACTATATGTAATATATATAATATATTTTATAATATATCAGCTGAACAAATGTACAGACACCTCGATTCATTTGAAACACTTCCAAAATGCATCGTAGGACAAGCAAGTTCCGTAACTCAAAGGTTCCTCTGGTAAAATGAATCAAGTTGATTTGATCACTGAACCCAATTAGCTTTTTGATTTTTGCATTATAAAAAAGTATTCAGCACTGCTTCATTCAGACCTAAAAAAAAAAAGAAATGGAAAAAAAGAGCTTTGAAGCGTGCAGTTTCAATTAATGTCTTCGTCAAACTGCTTAAGAGACCTTCAAACAAATTTCTTTTAACACAATGTAGCAAAGATTAAGAAGAGAGATTTGACTTTTAGATTTTGTTTCATTGAAGCGTCTTTGTTTGAAGTTCAGCATTTGCTCATTTAGGGCGGCCGCTATTTTGTTTTGCGATTCGATTCATTTCCAGGGTTACCTCAAGCTTGGACTTGAAGCACTTATGTTCAAAACATAATATAACTTGAAGAAAACTCATTTGGGTTATTGGAGCTCTCAAATTTGACTAGCCTTGAAATGGCCTTGCCTCAGCTACGTAAGATGAAAATTTCCATGAATCACGTTTGCGAGACGGCTGCAGCGACTTCCCCCATAAGGTGGAGCACAGATAATAGATTTAGGCGAGCGTAAGCAGATTTGGCCTCGGGCCTGACTTCCAGGCAGATCATTCGGCGCTTGTAAACAGGCTTTGGGAAAAATGAAAGCGTTAAATGGAAAATACATTTATTAGTTCAATCCGCTTAGTTCAGGTTCAGCTCTTCTCCTTCAAATTAACTTTGCTGGATTTCACAGGATATTAGCGGGCAAGAAGAAAAGCCAGGCACCGGGGGTGGCTCGTGCGTCGCCGCAGTCATGTCGGTGCTTCCATGTCGCTTAGAAACAAAATCCCCCCTCGGCTTGGGGGGGAGAAGAAGAAGAAAAAAAAAAAAAGGATGACAAAGAAAAGAAAGCAAGCTTCAGTGGCAAAATTGAATTTCCAACATACAAGCTGAAGCCATGAGTGAGCAGGTATGAGTTGCTGCAGCTTTCAAAACAACCCGAGTTGAAAATATGAACAAGGACGTTAGAAGGATCACAAGTCCAAAAGATTTTCATCGATTTTTTTTCTACCGGTTTTTATTTTTCTTATTTGACATGTGACAAATGCCCATGACAAAAACAATCCCCAAATGCATTGAACTGTAGAACCCACAAAAAAGTGTTTTTCAAGCATAATTAAATTAAATTAAATTTTTCCAAACACAAGTGATTAAATGCAAAGTTATTTAAAAAAAATTATATATATATATATATATATATATATATATATATATATATATATATATATATATATATATATATATATATATATATGGCGTCCTTATTTCCACCCCTACAGACACAATCGGGACTTGGCGAATACTGCGCAGCCTCAATTTTCCGAATTTCGTAAGCGTCGTAAGGGAAAGCGATATTGTTTGTAATCCATTTGATCTATTTCTGCAAATGCCCTCTTCATCGCAAAGAAATGGTTTCATCTGCAGCTCCTTAATTGGGACAGAGGCTCATATTGCAGATTATTAATAACTGCCTTTCACTCCAGCGTGCACGCTTCTTAAAATAAAAGCACGCTGTTGTTCCCATCCAAATAGAAGCAGACAAATAAAAGTGAAGGGCTAAAAACCTTTGGCGCACCAGCCGCCCGATCGGGCCTGCATGATAACAAGAACCGATGACTCACGCCTTGCCGAGCTTTGTTCTCTTGACTGTGTCGCAATCACGTGGCAATTAGAAGCGACAATTAGAACCCGCCGAACGCCCTCTTGGGTCTCGGAACACTCCGGAGCAGCCCGCTAACGCCTCTCCATGCACAAAATGTTCATTTGACTCCGATAAATACGCGACGGCTCTCGTGAATTTCAGGTAGGTATCGGTTAATAGCATCTTCTCCTCCAAATGGTGTGCCAAAAAAGATTTGCCAGTCGGCAGAACTTGTGTCATGGGCTTAATGGCTGCGTTCAAACAACCTTGAAAGTTGGCCGGCCGAGAATCCCATTTCCAGATTCAACTTTTCTAGGGTCACTGCCACCTGCCCTTGCGGAGGCAAATGATTTTCCTCAGCCTCCCGGTCATTTTGGCAGATGTGAAAATCGCCTCGCCTCCTCTTTAACCGCTTGCCGCTACATTAGAGCGCTGTCATATGTGTTCCAAAATGGAGTCATAAAAAAAAAAAAAAAAGGGAGCATTTCATTTTTATTCACTCCTGGATTAAATGACTGGATAAATAATAAAATTGGTTAGTAGCATTTAATAGTTTAATACTGATCTGGCTGCTCTCTCGGTGTTAACGACCAAACATTTCCCTGGAGCACAAATGTTTTGCCACCTTCGTGTTAAATGACGGGGAAACTGGAAACGGAGCCTGGAGCTCCGTCCAGGCACTCGATCGCGCCAGTGGGTGTGCCACAGAAGACCCCAACACGCAAATAGACTGCATCGATTGGATTGCTGCTAAAAGCACTAGGATCAGACTCAGAATAAAGAATTAAATATATCAAATATAATAAAAATAATAAAAATCTAGATTTTACACATGCTTCGTTTTAACATGCATCAAGACGAGTTTAGAAAGACATGACAAGTCGCTAATTAGTGCGAGTGGAAGCAATATTCTACCGGGTAGAGTGCGGGGGTGTTAGAAGCTCAAATATGGGCCAAGGAATCGCAACGGACCTTTTTTTAACAACACAGACAAAGAGGAACGAACACGTGATGAACATGCACACAACCAGTTCTTGTATAAACGTGTCAATTCACTAGTTGAACACAAACAAAGCATCTATATTAAGCTCAAGTCTACCAGATAGCTGACTAGCATAAATGCGCTAGCACAATCCACACAATATGAAATGTCGGCGGGTTCATTGCGAGGGAAGCGAAATCAGACGTTCAGTTTCATTTTCAGCTAGCACACGCAATTTTCCAAAATATGTTCCCTCACCCAAAGCCAGCAGGAAAGGACTCAAAGCCTTCCAAAGCCTGAGGCAGAGTCGCCGACCTCATATTGCAGCCGTCAAACCATCTTAAGTTTGGATTGACGACAATCACCTTGCCACCCTCGTGCCGAAAGCTGGCATACGCCGACTTTTGGAACATTTTTTTTTTTGCTAATGGCGCTGCTATCTGGCTATCCCATTCCGTCAGACGTGCGGCGCCGGTTTGCTTTCTTTCAAGCGCTGCGCTTTCATATTTATTCATGTTCGTAGCCATCATAGACACGCAGGCCCCCAAAAGTCCACATGGAGATTACAATCAGACGCTTGTCATGTTCAATTTTAGAAGCCATTTGTCCCAATTGCCATCTCTCCATTTCCTCCTCATTTCATTCCCGTATGTCATTGTGATCAAAGGCGTCTGTGCCTGAGTTTCATTCAAGTTGCAGAGGAGAGAACAGAGATTCGCCATCACAGATGCCGGCGCCGTTAATTGATATTCTTTCCTTTCAAAACACACACAGGACACTAAACTATTGTTATGCCGTCTGAACAGGGCCCGCAAAAACGGCAGTTCATTTCAAAATGGCGCCGCTCTTAAAAGCAGCAAGGACCACCCTGGAGTTGTTGCTTGAACATCCACGATGAGAAATTTGGAATCCAAACTGAACTTCATTGTGAATTTGTAACTAGCGCCCGATTAAAACGCCGTCCAAAACACACACAGGACACCAAACTATAGTTATGCCGTCTGAACAGGTCCCGCAAAAATTCAAAATGGCGCCGGCCGGCCACGCTTAAGAGCAGCAAGGACCACCTGGAGTTGTTGCTCGGACATCCACAACGAGAAATTTGGAATCCAAACTGAACTTCATTGTAAAAAATTTGAACTAGCGACCGATAAAAATGAAGCGAACGTAACTTTTTCCTGGCGATGAAACCCAAAACAAAAGACTAAAAAAAAGCAACGAGGAATTAAAGTCAAGGCAAGTGGAGAGCGGGCGCAATTGCTAAGTAACCTGATTTTTGACAAATCTCCTCATGCGACTAAATCTCTGCACTTTATCCATCACGCCGACGTGTATTTAGCGTCGTCCGACCTACATTTTTGTTGTCACTACCTGGCCCGAACGACTCCATTCATCCACAGCGGAATATCTTTGACGGCTTAGGATCCGCTCTACTTGCCACGCATCCCGCCGGAATGTGAGATCCTTCACAGAGAATGTCGATATTCTCAAACATTACATTCGATCTAATGTTTCATTATTTGCATTCACCTGTTGAATCCAAAAATCATTTCAATAGAACTTCTGACAAAATGATGGTTAGCCAAAACGATTCAAAAGCTGAAATAAAAGAATTAAAAATAAATAAATAGTCATGTAAATAAACAAATAAATAAATAAGTAAATAAGTAAATAAATAAATACAATTAAATAAATTAAATAAATGTTTTGGCGTGGCCTTGTCCAAGTCTGGACTTGAATCTGTGACAGGAAAAAAAGCTCCGAATCCATTTTCCTTCTCTTTAAGAAATAAAATCATCTTTGTCGGATATTTGCACTTGTTTGATGAGCTTAACATTAAAGTGGGCAAGCAAAAGTGATTTTTGAGACCAGGGCAAATATTTTTGTCACAGCAGTGTGTCCATAATCTTGAAATGTCCCGCTGTCCGTGTATTTACGCTTCTTTTTCTCCAAAGTGATCATTTTGTCCATTTTGCTCGCTGGTCCAACCTGTCCGCTTGAAGCTTTTATTAAAAAAAAAAAGCATTGCCAGGCTTTATGACAGTTCTCATTAGAACTACGTGGAATGCAATTAGAGGCTTATCGGGGGGAAACAGGACAAGCTGGCTGCCACGATAAGCAGGAAATCAGGTAACAATTTCCAATATCCACAGAATGCTCGCAAACTATTCATTAGCTTCATTTCGCTTGAAATTATCTACTGTAGGCGGATTAATGTGAATAAAATTGTATAAAGAGGCAATTTATCACCAGACAGCTCTCGTTGCTGCAGTGTTGCCATTTGACCGAGGTCACGCTAATGTGGCGTTTTCTTACAAAAAGCAAATAAACGCTTGGGTGCCATTCCAAAGCCAATTTTTTTTCAAAAATGAATAAATAACAAAGAAAATAATAATAATAAATAATAGATAAATAAAAATGATTAACAATTAATACAATAAATAATGTGAATAAAATACAGAAAATAAATACAAAATTACTTTCAAGGTCTTTGCTTCATTGAAGCAGGCGCGACATGTAAACTTTATCGGGAATGGGCTCTTGTTCTCGAGGCAGTGGCACACGTTTCATAATAAGCCCGCTTTGACCACGACGACCCGCCAATCAGCGGCCGTCCATCAATCCGTCGCCGACCATTGTAAAGATTTCGAAAAATTGGGTTACAAATCAAAATGCATCCGCTTAAGACATCAGGCGGAGATGATCAAATCTCAGGAAAAGCTAAGATTCCTTGCGACGTTAAAATTCAAACTCTCCGGCGCATAATCAAGCCAGACGTGTACGAAACACAAGCAAAGCGCAGCGTGGGCGACTTTGAGACGGATGCACGACGGCGCTGCTGTAATTCTTTTCCTTACATCATTCATGGCAACTTTTTGGAATACAGTTCTTGAGCAAGCACTTGATAATTTGAATAACAAGATGCCTTTCTTCCCCCTCCTGCTCTGTTTTGGGAAACGTGGATGTGAACTTTGCGCAAATGTTTCATGCTGCCAATTAGTGTATTTCCCCCTCTCGCGGGAACTTTAAAGACAGATAAATGTACAATAAAAGACGGCACAAGTTAGCAGAGTCCCAAATATCTTGCCTATTAGGCTGCTGCCGTGCCGCCGGCTGGATTTCTTTATTTTCTCATTTGCAGCTTCTTAAAAAGTTTGGGGAAGATGCGAGAGACGCGTTACGATTCGTTATTCGGAAATGGAGCCTTCGAAAGGAGCGAGCGGAAAGGCAAAAACGTGCAATGGGCTCAAACGTGGATGAATTAATTCACCAGCGCAACATCTGACACACACACACACAGACACACACACACACACACACTGGAATTGAACTGCCGCCCAATTTAGCTCCATTCTGAAATTTCCCACAAAATGTCTTGGCGAGGAAATTACGCATCACCAATCAATAACAATTCACAAAATGGCTCACAGAAAGTATTTTAGTTGTGGCAATTTATTTTTTTAAATATCGAAGGCAAGGGAGTTTGATTTCAAGAGCGTGTCTGAGAACATTGCTCTCATCGCAATGCCTTTGCGTGAAAGCAATGAAAGCTCGTTCTGTCATGTTTGGTCAGGGCACTGTCAAACAGCTAAAGGCTAACAAGGGTGAATGCTACGCGCAAACAACACAGCAACACCCCGCCATGTACCCCCCCCCCCCCCCCCTTCACATGGCATGAGCGTCTCACATAGGGCGATGCCAATCGTAGGCTTTGCGACGGCGGGAGAATTTGAATGATGCGGCGCATTTTGAAAAGCTTCGGGCATGTTTGCGGCACGGTCGGAACGGCCGTGTTGCGCTAAGCCGATCTGGCGTGAAGCTCTGACGATGGCAAAACAAAGAGAGCAAACAATAAAAGGGTGCAGCGGCGGCAGAAGGCCGTCGGGTACAAAAGGCGAGCCGTTGCTTTGGCCCGCGCACAACGACGCGGCATCCCCTCGTGTGCGGCTGGCACCGACAAGAAGCCGGGCCGGACCCCGACGTACAAACAATGCTGCTGGCCGCCGCTGCCGCTTGTTTGCTGCCTGCATTCAAGAGATTCCTAAATAATTTGATTGTCGTCCAGAGTGGAAACTCTGTCCAAAGAACACAGGACTCGCTGTTTATTGCCATTCCCGGTTAGAGTTTAAACAGAAACCAAAATTCAATCGTGAGGGTCAGCTAGCTTGATGCTAACACACCACAATGCGACTTGCAGTTGCCAACAAATGATTGACAAGAAACTGAACGAATCCAACTTTGTGACTTAATCAGGAAGTCATTGTGAAATAATCAGGAACGTACCGAGGTTACTTTTCCAAAGGTAACTGTAGCAACACTGGTTCCAACTACCATTGAGTAATTCAATTTAAATCCACCTGTGTGTCAAAGTGGCTAAAATTAAAGTCCATAAACACGAGTTAAAACCCGTTAGCCAACTGATGAATATTTTCAAATAAAACTGAATGAAATATCTTGCTAAAACACAGAGACAATTTAACGATTCCCCACGGCAAAACGTATTATACTGCCCTCTGGTGGCACAATTTAAACTAGTGTTGAAGCGTTTCGTCACGACGTGGAAACTGCACGGCGTACTGATCATGTGCATGCTAAAGTTCCGCTTCTGCGCTCCACATTTTGGAATTGCACCAGTCAAACAGAGAGAGCAAAATATATTTTCTCCAGAGGCATGAGCGAGAAAAGGTCAGCCTTTTTTTTTTTTAAACGGCCTATGTTTTCCGGAATATAATTACGTTGTGCAAATGTTGGGAAGTGGGAATTATTTAACATTTTTAAAAAAAAGTTGTTTTCAATGTTTTCCCTGCCTCTGCCATGGATTGTTGTCATGCGGGTTAAAAATAAAAAGATAAAGCAAAATGTATCAACAATACACTTTGCTTTATGGTTGTTTTTTTTGGCGTGGTGGTCTGAGCTGCGAATGAGATTCATCACATTCCTCGCTGTCACCAATGTAACAGCTTTCGCTTGTGTCCCGTCTTTCTTCTCGGGAAGAAATGCTTCCTCGCCAGTTTTCTCTCACGGCAGATGTCTCGGTGTGTGAAAAGAAGACAATGTGGCACATCAGTGCATGCTTCACACACTTGCAAAAAAAAAAAAAAAATGCACTATTTTCAGCCACATCCACCACGTAGAAATAATAATGAGGCAGAGGAGACAAAAACGGGCATTCGGTGGAAGCTGGGTTGGTTGAGATGTGAAATGGGTCCTCACAAAACATGTGTGTCACCCTTGGTCACACGACTCAAGCTGCCAATTTTAAGACTCGGGAACTGCCTGACTATATCTTCATTTGGTCGAGATGGTGGCTCCTGCTGCGTTTCCAAAAGCAGAAAAAAAAAAGGCTTTGGGTATTGGCGAACTTTCCTGACGTTGATCTGACACGCTGCCTGCTTTGCATGACAACGCACACGCTTCGGCACCTTTGCCGCATTGGGGAAGGGCGCCGGGCGTCAAAGGTATTCACGCTCACAACGCGCACTGTGTTCTTTGGATGTGGCAAAAAACCCCGAGGCGGCTGTTAATTAAAAATGGTGAAAGGATAATGTTGGTCTGAACGCGTGTCTGTTAGGTGTACAAAAGGAGTCTAATTAAGCGGCGAAATAGACCCGAGTAGGCCTCTTTTAACATCGCCTCGCCCTGCTAAGAAATGGAGAGCTGAAATGGAAGCTGAGGTTGCGTTATCGCTCAAATAACGGTGCCCTGGCCCCCCTTGAAGCGAGAGTTCAGCTGGTGTGGAAGGAGGTGGGGAGGGGAGGGGTGGGGCAAGGAGCCCCCGCAGGCTAGCAAAATAGGTGACGCTTCATATTTCCAAAGCGCACGTCAGACCTGAGAAATTTGGCTGCTCGGCGTGTCTTTTTTTTTTTTTTTCTTTTGGAGGCCGGGCTTACTAATTGCCAAACAGATTCCAGCTCATCATTTTAACATTTACAATTCACCACTGGGTGCTTATTAGCTTGAAAGCCAAGATGCGCTCGCTAAAGCGCAATCATATTTAAGTTCGTGACTTTGTGCGACTCGGACATTTTGAAATGAAACGCGTCTATTTTAGTAGAAGATGTGGAGAGGGGGAAAAAACCTGCAAGAAAAAAATACACTAAATGTCACTCTTAAGTGTTCCATTATGTGGTGAAAGTCTTTCGCAAACTAATCTGAAATTGTTTCACAATAGCACTGCAAGAAAGGAAGACAAGGCTGAGTGGAAGCAGTTTATTTGTGTTACAGCCTTGCAGACAACCAAACCTTCAAAGTCTGAATACAAAACAGACCACCACAAGAGAACCTTTGTATTAATATGAGTGCCACAAAGAAATCTAATTTGCCCAAGAGTTGACTGAATTTCTCTCAATTGGTCAAAAGTGATGAGAAATGAGCCACACGTTAACAAAACAAGTCCACTCTAGCCGTCAAATCCAAACAAACGAGGTCCGAGCACAGCGGTCGATTCATCGTGTGTCTATTTTTGCGACCCGCCGTGGCTTTTCAAACACGTCCCGTCGCTCGTTAGTCATCTTAATCCGTCGCCCTCGGCAGCCGGCCAACGCACACACTCAAATGAACTCTTTGTGCCACGTTTTATGGGCTCGTAGCGGCGAGACGCTCTGCCAATGTAAATATGTTCCTCTCTGCGGTCCAAATCCGCCTTCACCGAATAATCGGGCCACGCCCAAAAATAATCCGGCACCTCAATTCAATCGTAGCGCCGTGCATGTCACGTTACAGAAACATTGATTTCTCAGAGGAGGCGCGGGGGCCGCGGGCAGGGGCTGCGGGCTAGCTGTTGCCATGGCGACGGTGGCCCCGCTAAAAGATGTCTTTAGTTGCTTGATTAGCCTTTGAAAGCGCGGCGACGGGAGCACGACGCCACGTTATGAACACGCGACTCGGCTGCCAAGAACACCGGCTGCGTTCCCAGCCGAGCCAAAACGGCGGCGGGCACCGGCCGCGGGCCGCCGGCAGACCACCAATTGACTTGTCATGTATGTTTGTCACATCACGCATGTACGGATTGGGTGTTCAGTCAACCCGCTTTGGCGTGACAATGCGGAACACGCGCCTGTGGATTAGAAGGCTGAGAGAGGAAAAATGCTACACTATCTTTGAGAGCACAATTTCATATGAAGTAAGAAGGAGGAACTTTGAAGTATTTATCTGTAAATACATGCCTGTGCTCTTACGTGACTTATACCAAGACTGGTAAAACATGTACATCAATTTTCCTCATGTTATTAATTGAAATTCGCCCCAAAAAAAAAACAAAAAAACTAAACTAATCCAACATTATATTGAATAAAATATTTTTTTTTCTTTTCAAACGACAACTTGCTTCGGTTACCAACCATCACGCCTCTTAACTACCAACATCAACGCAAAACATGCCCGACAAGATTGTGGCGTTGGCTGGCGCTTTCTTCACTCGTCGTGAGGACTCGCACCAACGAGGTTTTCGGGTTCAAGGCAGAACGGCTCAGTCGGTGAACTCCAGGTGATCTGCCTGTGAGCAAACTAGACTAGAAGCTTATTTTTTTCATTGTTGTGATGAGAATAAAGAACAATGTGGACAGATGGTGTTAGGAGGAGGGGTTGAGTGACCAGAGGGCTCCATTGAGCCGAGCCAACGCATCCCCCGTTGCGCCCGGGGCTGCGGAGCTGAAGTGGCGCTAACTCACACCGCACACGGTTACGAACGGCTTCGGCCGGCAATGCGCTCTCTCTCTCTCTTTCTCTTCGCCTCCCTCCTTCCCTCCCTCCCACGTGTCAGATCGCTTCACGTCGGCGCTTCGCAGCATCTCTCCCCTGGCTGCTGCCTCTTCCGCTGAGCTTCAGCAGGCTGTCTGTTCCGCTTGCCGCAGCCTCCCACGTCGCCTTCTCTCCCCTCGCACTTTGTCTTTGGTGATCAAGCTCTCTCCCGTATTTCTGCCTGCCTGCCTCGACTTACATCCTCCGCGCGGGCTTCTTCCGCCGCGGTCTCACGGTGACACGCCCCCTTACCGTCGCAAAGCTAGCAAAGGTCAAAGCAATAAAGGCTAAACTGTGTTGCTAAACGGCCAAGGCTGATGCGTTGACCGCAACGACACTTCTTTTGGGAGTCGCTTAGCAAGGGCATTGCACACTTGAAAGTTTCTCTTCTCTCCCTGGAGATGACATGTTCCACACCGTCCTCTTTTGGCTGATGGGAAAACTGCAAGTGCCAGCCTGAGTGGACTTGCAGCACACAGAATGCAAATAGCCAGCAAGGGTGGGGGGGCTGCAGAGAATGCACAATGTAATTTTTTTGATTGTCCACAGGTCCATTTTTGGAGAATGCACTTTTTCTACACAGAATTATGCGTGGTAGGAACCTCACAGATTTTTCTGTGCCACTTTCTGATACTGGAGAAGAAAAACAGAGGGCGGCCATGTCTTGGCCCCCTCGCCACACCCACCGGCGTCAACCTCTAACTAATACATGGTTGCGTAGTTATGATTTCCCTCATTGGGCCATTAATGACTATTTTATATTATCACAGACACAATAGAATCCAGCATAAAATAAAGTTGAACCATTTTCTAATTTATTTTCAAAGTAGGGTTTTAAATGTTGCAATATCTCACTGGAAGACAATTTTGGTATTCTAACAAGAAGCGTTGAGTTGACACACGAGTCGCCTTTGCAGGCCACATAAAATGATGTGGCGGGTCGGATCCGGCCACCGGGCCTTACGTTGGACACCCGTGTCCTAGAATTTGGTCAACAGACATTTGGCCATGAATGATGATGTATCCTGCCGGCCAAGCCGTTCAAATAATTTGAAGGTGTCTCCTTTAGAAGAAGCGCTAGCTACCAGGACCTCATCTTTCAGTTTACGACCATCCTGACATTCAACGTGTTGAGCTTGCACAATAAAGTGCAGTGATACCTCAGCTTGCAAAACCTTGCTCAAATGATGTTTTGCCCTCAATTGCGAGTCCTACAAGCTGGCGGCTGGCAACTTCACAAGCTACGTTTTGGCAGGTCCACAAAAAAAAGAGGCCAGTTGTATTTGTTGTATTAAAACGCAACATAATATCAATACCAATGTGCTAGCATAATGCTAGCAGTGTACTCAAGCTACTAAAACTAGCATTGATGTTGCGCTAGTTCTAAACCTTTTAAAAAAAAAAAACAACATATAACAACTAACATCAATAACAATGTGCTGGCTTACTGCTAGCACTGTAATCAAGCTAATGAAACTAGCATTGATGTTCCGCTCATTGGCTACTTGAACGAATGCACAATTGCGGCATATCAATAAAACTCATTTCCAATTGATTTAACGGGAGTGGTGATCTTGACTGCCACATTGTCACTAAAGATTTCAACTTACAAGTCAAGCTAGCATCGTTGTTTGCACCGCAGTTGGGATCCGTCACGATTTGCCTAACTGGCTAAACACTCCTCTCTTACGTCATGACCCGGGGCGCACGTTAGTCGTTTTCGACGTTTGCCCCGCAAGTGAGTGATAATCAGCGTTAGCCGTGATCGCGGCGCAGGCAGCCTTCCAATCTGGGCCAGTCTCCAGTGCACATCGCAGCCGCAAGCGCTCTACCTTGGCAACGTGAGAAATGTCTCCGCTGGGAGTACAAAACTCTGACAGAATTTGCTTCTCGTTTCAAATGCAAACTAGCTTTTGTTTGCTTGGTAAGAGCAAATTTGACACTCAAAAGCTAATTAATATTATGTTAAACGTAAGCCGCATCATAAACATTGACTGTGTAAAACAGCGGCGCTAGGCTAGCAGTTAACCGAGGCAAAAGTCAACAAACCGCACGCCATCCTTACTCGACCCAGCATGCTTCGCGCCCGTGCGCCCCTTGCCCGTGATAAGCTTTCCCTAATTACGATTTCTCCCGAATCTTAGATCACTTCATAAAGCGATGGTGCTCTAATTAGGGCAAAGAGATGATATCCAATTAGGGACCCGCGTGGCATCTCAAAAGCAAGGGAGCGAGCGGTTCATCTTCACCTTGTGTGCCCCGAATCGACACAGACGGAGGAGGCCAGGTTACTTTAAGAAGATGGCCCCCGTTCCCCGAGGGCCAACGCAAAGGCCCCGCCCACCCCCGGCAATCCAAAGGTCAAATCTGCCAAGGAAAATTACAACAGGCTAATCTTGGCATTTGCTTTTAATCCTCCTCATTTTTTCATTTAATTTTTCATTTCCTTCTTTTCGTATTTTTCTTTCCTAACTTAAAGTCTCAAGTCAAATCAAAAAGATTCAACTCACATCTCACATACAGAGAAAAAATGATCTGAATACTGTGATGTCCGGATCCCAAAAAGTCTCAGATTTCATGGTGGTTGATTCAAATTGGGGTGGATGCTTGCTAATATTGAGCAGAGAAGAAAAATGATTCATGAGTTGGCTGTGCACAAGCTGCAAGCCAGGTACATAAGAATGCTGGCCTGCCGGTCATTCCCTCTTTTTCGGGCAGGCGCCCAGCAGGCCCTATAGACTGGAATCAGATTAGTGTCACGGGGCCAGCTGCTGTGAATGGGAGTCATGTCAGCGGGTGTCAGAGTGAAGTCACTTTGTCACCACCCCGCCGTCAACTCGGCCCCGACGGCCTCATCCCCCGTCGGCGTGGCGCACAAATGGAAACCCGCTGCCGGCGGCCTGGCCGAGGAGCAAGACGGACATAGTGGACGATGTCGGATTTATCCGGCTGACGGAAAACAACGATTCCTCTGCCAGATTCAGACTGAAGGCAAAAAAGCGGCGAGCAAGGTCGAAATCTGAAACGGAGGCGCGCTTGGCTAATTGGCAAAGATTGCACATAAAGACATATGCTGGGCAAATTGCTGGCGCATTCTTGCGGCATCAACACTCGAGCTGGTGATAAATAGTCAAGCAGACTGCGGGCGCCCCTGGCAGAGCTCATTTGAATTCATTCCTACCCCGGCAATTACAGTCTAATTGGAATTGATGGATCATGTGGGCCCGACTTGCATGAAACATTCCTTATGATTAGCCACAGCACATGGTCAACACATTGCTCTTATCCAGGGTCAAGAACCAGCAAACGAGGAGGCCTTAGCATCCATCTCGACTTGTCAAGTAGGCCTGAACGATTCATCACGTACAAATGGTTATCGCATTGAAGCCAAAGGCACGTTTCGGATTGCAGTGTTTGGATTTGAGTTCGGTGCGGAAGAGCTGCAATCCAAGCGTTAGCTTATCGTGTGATTTGTTGGCATTCTTGTTCAAATAGTAGAATTTGGCAACTGCCGATGCGGAGTCAACATTTTTGACTGGGCTATGTCGTTCAAACGTACCGCGACGTCATTCGAGTGCATCGAAAAAGTCATTAAAACATACTGACAACGTCGTACGAACAGACTGCTAACAAGTTAGCTAAAACCTTTCATTTATAGCTTATTAGCATTTATTTGCGTAAACAAGCGATAAGGCCAAACCATTTACGTAAAGTACATCTGATATTTTTGATTATAATCGAGATAAACTTATTGTTTATGCTTGTTCAAAACAACATACCTTGAAAATAGGAAAGTGGTAATTGCACAAAATCCTCCGAGCCCCGAGGGACAATCCAATTTCCATATGGTATAATAACATCAATATCTTGTCACATTTATGTTGTCAACGACATGTTATTAAGTGAACATTAACATAATTCCTCACTTGGCACTTGTCCACACATGTCCAATATGCAAACGAACGGCAAGTCAGCTCCTCGCCCGCATTCTCGACGGTGTCCTAAAGACAAAAACGGGCTCCCAGGACGGACGGAAGGAAGAAAGGAAGGAAGGAAGGGATGCGCCACGCAAGCACTTCCTCCGTTTTGGAGATTTTGCACTTTTGCCAATGGTAATTGCCTGAGCCCACGCGGGGTCGGAAAGTGCCACCTCCGCATCGGGTGGGAGAGATCTCCACTTCATCTGGACGTGATATTACCTCTGGACATGATTTGCGTCAGCAGTCTTGACTGTAATTTGCCTTAATGGCATTCAGGCAAGCCGGCGGAATCAATGGCGAGCGAGCCAGCGAGGCCATCTTCTGCCCGCAGCGACGCGCCGCAAAACTCCATCAGCTACATGCATCGAAAATATTTCCAAGGGAAAAGGTGGGCCTTACTTTTGTCTTATATTGAAAAACAAGGCGCATGATATAAATAAAAGAAATCTAGAGGAATAACAAGCAATTCCTCTGTTTCAGCTGACTTCTTTTTTTCATTTTGACATTGAAAAAGGAACAAATAAAGTATGTACAACGTGTGCGTCACTGACGATTGTAAGGTTCACGGTGGCCTATTTTCTCAAAATATCCGTAATAACCTGTGCAGTAAATTGAGGTTGAAAAGAAATTATACACGCATTTCCTTTCCGAATCACGGCGGCGTCTCGAGATCCAGCCTGGTCAAATTGAATCTTTTTTATCACCTGGCATATTTCCATGACACCAATTATCGGGTCCGTCGTAATGGAGGCGACATTTTGCTAGCATTTCCTCTTTACAGCTGACGTAACTAATTAGCATGCTAACGAGATGAGGGACAAAGTGAAGCTTTCCCGATGCGTCTTAATATTATATAAATATAAATATTAAAAAAATAAAAAATAGTAATAAATAATATTAAATATTCTAAAATAATAATATAAAATAATAATAAATACATACATTTTACAGCCTTCCGTCTGTAATTTAAGAATGAATGTCCTGTTCCGACCCCACGTAAACTAGACTCGTCTACTGCCATATGTAGTATTAAGTTTACGCGCTCCACAGACCACCGTATCGATTTACCGGTGTGACCACGGTTCACTGGTCAGGCCATCTGAGGATAAGACTGTGTCGCGTTTCAATCTGTCAACACGTCAACTGTTTCGAACATGAGGGAATTCGGCTGCGTGGCGGGAGAGGGAGAGACGACACCTAGCATGTCGATCCTAGCGGGCCCAATTCCTCACGTTCACACGTAAAAACTACACGATGGCCGAACAACCTCCAGAATCACCTGACCTGCCTTTTGCGTGATCTACTCGCTTGTTTGTGAATAACGCAAATAACATGATGTCCATATCTGCCATCTAAAAAGCCAGGAAATGCTTTGCAAGTGTTGTTGGCGGGGTGGCGGCCATCTTGGCAGCGTGGCGGGAATAGCGAGGCTCATCTATAATGGACAAAGACAATTAAGTTGGAGCGCTGGCTGGGCCAGATAGAGAGTCGCTTGCTTGAGTGCTGGGCCGCAGATAAGAATGGATGCAAATACACAGCAAGAGTGACAGATTAACCTTGGACAAGGTCGAGCATTAACGGCGTGAACGGGAAAAGACGCGCATGCCTCTTTAAGAGCAGCTGGTGTTAATGCAACACACACTCACACACAGAAAGACCAATAAAAGGGTTATTCATCTTTTGACAAAGCACTCCCTAAACTGCACACGTTTGAGGATTTTTCCAATTGGCTCATCTGGTGGTGGTTTTTGCGACAATGTTTAAAGCCTGCTGATAAACAAAACCACCGCTGTGTTTTTTTTCTTCAACGCATCTTGACGTCACACGCACGGAGACGGTAACTAAGCGCAGGTAAAAATAGTGCCGCGGCGGTAGGTGAAGGCTGAGTGGTTGCAGAAAGAGAGAGAAAAAAAAACCGCATGGAACACAAAGCAGAGGGCTTTGTCCAGGGAGCCTTTTTCTGAACGATGCTTTTGTTTTGTTGTTTTTTTTCCGTTTTTGATGGAAGACGATTTGAGATTGCTTGATGGGCAAACGGTACATTTCAGGGATGCGCAGGAAGACGGGGGTTGAAAACGGCGAGCTGGCAACTTTTTATCAACTCCAACTGATCTCTAGTTGGAATTAAAGGTTGAGCTGTCAAAGGAGATCAAGCTTGATGTTTCTCGATGCTGATGAGGCCCGACTGCTCGTCTGGCGTGGACTTTGGTGTTGGGGCCGGTCGGTCGATCTTACGGCCAGTCAGGAAATTGCAGGAAATGTGATGAGAGGCTCGTTTGGGTTTTGAAAAAGGGAGTCGGGGAAAGGTGGAGGCCCATCACAGAAACCCTTAGAAGCAATTAGAGAATACTTCTCAGATGGCTCGGCTCCAATTTATTTTGAAAAGCCCCCGGCACTAATAGAAGGTAATGAAGGAAAACATACTTTAGTAGTGATTTGCAGTCTTGCTTACAAATGATCCGCTCTGCTTGTACGAGTTATGCGGGTTCGTGTTGATTTCCATCAAATTTGGAGCCGCTAGACTCCTCTCTCTCTCTTTGCTAGCAAGTATAAAATACTGGCCAATATCTCACTTTTACGAAGTATCAAACTTCTCAAGAAATGAAGGTAGTTGGAGAGTTACTTAAAGAAGTTCTGAAGTTATCAAAGGTCAAGTCATCAGTGCAGAACCTGGTCTTCATGTATTAAATTAAATTAAATTAAATTAAATTAAATTAAATTAAATTAAATTAAATTAAATCAATAAATCCTTCTGGTCAATGTCTCACTTTTACAAATGTATCAAACTCCTCAAGAAAAAAAACACAATTCATCACTACTTCATAAAACAGCAGTCTCAAAAGTTGATACCAAACGAGTAGTCGCTCGTACCCAGGAAGTAGTTTGCTAGTTTGCATCGCTCACACTGGGGGGTGTCTAATCAGTAGACAATACCAAATAAAACCCGAGGTCAAAGATATTACCAAAATTTTCAATGACTGGATGGAATAATCAATAGAATAATTGTTTCAAGAAACATTCACTCGGAACTATTGTTTTGGTCTTGGCAGAGATTTGTGTTGAATGACGCAAATGGCCAAGCGAAGGTCCCGGAGGTTCATCGTGGAAGACAATTTTATTGTTCTGCCTGTCACTAAACATGATTTGTGGTCAAAAAACATTTCCTGGACCAATGAGGTGAAATTGCCTGGGAATGTTTTCATTTTTCCACTTTTGTCGACGTTTTGGCAAGCAAACAACTTCACATGCATCTGCTAAACACTGCAGGCCCAGAAAGTGCTGACAATAACCAAAAGCGTTTGTCTGCGTCGGCACCATAGTTTGATTTGCAGTTGTTTATGCCACTGCATCTTCATTGTATTATTATTATTATTTTTGTAAATAAGCACATGATCCCTCCCCAAACAATCCTTGGCCACTAAAGTCGTCACGTATCAGCGGCGTTTGGGTAAAGCGCGTAGGCGTGTATAATTAGATGACTCAGAGAGAAGAGTGCTCCAGACGCCGCCGCTGACAATATTATTCTCTCCGACGCTCGTGTACCTCGTCGGCTGCTCCGGTGAGATGGCGAAGAGCGGGAAAGGTTACACCAGCCGGGCTTGCCTATTGAAATTCAAGAGCACTTCACCTAGCCCAGGAGTGGCTGTCTGATGATTAATGAGCTATTTGGGGAGAGTTCAGCTATTTCTAAATGCACGGGCTCTACATTAGCCCTATAATTAATTTTACAACACCGCCGTGTTGTCAGCCCTCAATGGCGTGCCGCACGCCAATGATAAGCAGTCGCTAATTAAAAAAAAAAACAGCCCAACTAAGAAAATAAATACACGCGTGACATTCAGAATGTCGAGGAAGAGAACAATGTCAGGCCAAAGCTGATCCTCGCTTTCCCCCACCGGGCACCTTTGCATGAGTTTTACATACTCGCGAATCAGGTAATTGGATGACTATTGATTCTCGTGTCTACACGTCTTGGAGAATTTCCAAGAGCGTAGGAGCCGAGCCAAGTGTCGGCGTGCGCTCCGACGGACCTGCTCAGGTGTTCCGGCGGCCCTTCACCGCGCCGCACGCGCGTTATGAGAAATGAGTGGATTTTATGCTAATCGGTTCCCGCATGTAAGGACCGGGCTTCTTGACTGCTGCGCGCGTGAATATATTTTCCTACTTGTGAATAATGGGAGAGAGGTTAGCTAGCAAAAAAAAGCTGCTTGCGTTCATTGACTTCATAAGTCGCTGAGTAGAGTTTAATCAAAGCCACAACTTTTTTATGGGTCTCGCAAAGCATGTCAAAGACAAAAAAAAAAAGGGATTTCTATTCTGCGGACAAGCCTCGACATAAACTACCGCTGTTGTAAAACGATGGCCCGCTTTTCCACGACCGTGATTTTGAATGCAAATAGGTGAGGCCAGCGAGGTTGTCGAAAAATGCGCTTGAGGTTCTTACGTTTTGCTAAATTGTGTTCAATTGAAAGTCTGTACTTCCTCTATGTGAACAATTAGAATTTTTTGTAGCTAGCGACTGGAGGCTATATTCAATTAGCTAACAATCCTTACCACAAATGCCCAGTTACTATCAAACGCTTCTTTTAGTTCAGTTCAATTAGAAATCGTTGTAGTTAGCGACGGGAGGCTACATTCAATTAGCTAACAATCCTTACCACAAAATCGATGAATAAACGATTGCAATTTATTACAAAGAGTCAATAACGCCAGTATGTGTGTACTTATCTTAAAGAGTTTCATAATACACTCCTGCTTGCGTCATTTTTTTAGAAAACGATTTTAAGATAATTTTTTAAAATATTCATGTAAAGATAGAGAGCAGAGAAATTGCTGAACTAATTGCCCTCGCTGGCCTTTCAACTGGCTTTTATAAACCCTTTGACCCGATTTGCAATAGTCAGCCATTTTAAACCACCTCGTCCGTACAAATTTTGCATTTTCTTTTTTCAATAAAAATGATTTTCTCTCATGATTATAAATCGGTTATTCTGGAACATTTGCACGTACGACCAAGTGCCAATCCAATAATATCCTCGGGCATGGAAGTCGTTATTCGTGGGGCCATATTGATGGACAGTCGGTGAAACCGGCTCTCATTTTTTAGGACAAATTCAATCACGTCAATTCGAATCAACCCGTCTGTAGACGATTGCGCCTCGTCCGCGTCGACGGTCCCTTTAATCGGCGAGCCCACTAGGCTGACGGCGAGGCCAACATCCCTGCAACTTTGTCTCTCCCTGACCGGCCTACGTGAAAAGCTAAGCCAGTCAAACTGGGCAGACGTTACGGGAGACAACACGAGCGGGGACGATGCCAACGGCTCGCGGCTCCCGCGCCCGGGCGACAGATGGATGTAGTCTCGCCGCTGATTAATACGCTCGCTCGGCGGTCACGGCAACGAGGACTTCACAAAAGTGGGCTGAATATTTGTTCTGTCTCCAAAACAGGTGTTAGACTTGTATGCTTTGCTAATTCTGCCATATTCCGTTGAAAGTTGAATGATCCGGAACAGTCGCACACTGAAATCTGTGCGAGTTCTTGGAGTCATCCCAGGCTTGTGAAGCAGCTCAGAAAAGAATACGCTTTCAAAGCCGAGGCTTTATTGACTGTTTGGTCCAAAGCGTCGTCACCGCAGTTTGGCGCTCGCAAATGTATGCCAAAGGTACTAACACCTGGTGTTTGTCATTGCTATTGTTCTACAAGAGAGGGGTCTCCAGAGTACCTCGATTAGGGCAACATATACAAAAAAAAATCAATGCGCGCTGACGGATGCCTCGTAGATCACGGTATGGCGACAACGAGAGCTTAGCGTATAGCGAAACGGGCCAGCAGGACTAATAGCCGTCAAAGCCGAGTGTCAGCCAGGCTTATCAGCGCTGAGCCATGTTTCCCGGGCCTCCCCAAAGAACTGGCTGGACAATACGTGCTACCCACAATCCATACCGTGCATCACATTCAGGCTATAGGTGACAGCACCCCCCCCCCCTTTATAGCCAAACTCCCGACTGGGAAAACAAGTGCAGTGTTTGTTCCTTGGCCTAGCAAATACTCTGCTGACGCACTCGCCAATTTATGCTGTATTTAAAGACACGCCACCTCCCCCCCCATCCCTCCCTCCCCCTTTGAGACTGCTGTTGGGTAAAGATGAAAAATTGCATTTTCAGCAGAGTGACATCTAATCTGTTTGGCATGCATTAATTTCCCCCGACGATGTAAGTGCTGGTGGGCTGAAATCTCTGGACAGACATACGGTACACTGTACTTTATCTATAAAAAAAAAAAAAGGGGGACAAGAACAGAACACCAACAAAGCTCTTCCTTAACTTCAGGAAATGATGTTTTCAGCAATTATTTCCATTACGTACGATAGGGCTAAATGATTCTCCTCATCGCTGCCACATTTGATTAAATATGAATCGTGGTCATTTTTTCTTCTTCCCCAAACTGAGAACAATTATTCCTTTTGCTTTCTTGACTGATCAGCACATCAGTGGAACAATGAAGAATGATGGTGATGATGAGGAAAATAGGTCATTTTTCACGCTGACAGGTATTATGTGGCCGATTCATTAGGGGACTGACGAACAACGCGACGACGCCCTCTCTCGTGGACCTCCTCCACTTTAAAGTGCATTTCACGCGAGCCTCAACTGTTGTTAAAACAAAAAAAAGTCTTTCAAATTCAACCAAATAGTTTGACTTCCCGAAAAATAGGAATGGAGGGACGATGCAAAGTTTATCTTCTAGATCTAATGAGAAAAAAAAAGCACTCCATAAGACACTACCGAATGAAACTAACGAGTCATAACATCGTTAAATAGTGTGTACATAATTCGACACGCTTATTAGCGCAGCCTGTCCACCTGGGGGCAGTATAATTCACAGTATACGAAGACGAGATGACATCGCAACTCGTTCTTCACAGAGGATAAAAAATACATGCCTGTGAATAACTAGTCTTAACTACTGAATTGAAGCGACAATGATTTTTTGATTTTTTTTATAATATGTGATAGCATTGAGAGCTATTTGCCTAAATTAAAAATATCCAAAGTATAATTTGTGATCTGGCATAGCAAAATGAGTCGAAAATCAGACCAGGTAGATTTCAAGCTAGGCAAAGATGGTTCGGTGGCTAGCATAGCGACAGCTAGCATAGCTTCAGCTTATTGCTATGCTAGCATTCACGCGATGCGTCAAACCGGCTAACTGCGGTGCCTAATGGCAGCCATATTGGCAGGGGCACAGTCCCATTACAAGTACTACGTAGAAAATGACAAGGCCTAACTTGCTAATTTCTTAACCGATTTTCATGCGCGTTACCTTTTTGTCAATGCCAAAGGAGGAGCTATCATTATATAAAATATTCCCACCACTGAAAGGTTACGCCCAGCTCCCATGCGGCCGAATGTACCGGCATCCATGAGCTTGTGCAGCGCAAAAAGATTAAATGGAACCTTTCCGTCACCGAGGCGGAGACGGATGGTAACGTCCAGCGTTTGCGCGTAATTGTTCTCTGCGGCCTCCCCCACGCATTTAGCCTAGGCGATGGGGAGAGACCTGGCTCGTCCCACCCTTGACTATTAGGGTGATGCACGGCGGCCCATTCCTCATCCCACACAGGAAGGCTGGCGGATTCGATCGAGCCACGGGTTGAAAATGGGCCTCCCGGCATAGAGCGCAGAGTGATGAGTTACAAGGTGAGGTCATGGATGAAAGGTGCTGGGATCGGCCCCGCTGACTGTCGGGGTCACACGTCCACCTTCTCGCCAAACGATGCTAACAATTACATTTATATACAATATCGGCTCCTACAATGAACATTCCATGAAAATGTTTCACCAACTTTGTCGACTGATACGAAAAGAAACTTCTTTGAGATGGAAAACGGAGACATGGGCCATCCAATGCACAGATAAAAATTTATTGGACTTAAAATTTTGCTGAAGTAAGAATATTGTGCAGCTTTGGAATCAGTGAGATGAAGATAAAAGGGGGGCAAAAAAATCCAGAGTACTAAACACGTTTAAAGCCAAACATGCTGTTTCCAGCACAATTTCTATCTGATAATGAAATATAAAAATTCTGCTTACTGTACACAAGGTAGCTAATATAATGTACACTCACACAAACGGCGAATAATCACGCAGTCGTAATTATCTTCCAACAACCTTTTTCTCACTACGGTGCATCTTTGTGATTGAAGTCCACCCACATTGAGTTAATTGCATCCATTCCCCGATGCCAAAAAATATGCAATTAAAGTTCCGGCGTTACGCAATAGCCCTGCATAATCATTGATACATTAGCATGTTTAAATTGGGAACCAAAAAGGTTTTATTTTCCTGGAGAAGTGGAAGTAGTCCTAGAGTGCGCTTAAACGACGAGGCTCTCCGAGAAAACTTCTCAAATCAATTTTTGAAGTGGTCGAAGTTGCTAACGGCAGAAGTTGCTAACAGGAGAAGTTGCTAGCTGCTAGCCACAAGAAGTGCCCAATTAAAGATTGCGGTGGTAGCAACACAACAAGTGTCCGCCGTATTTTATGGACTACTTCAAATGACTCTAAAATCCTCCCTAAAAAAATGTATTGAAGTATTTTTTTCTTTTGGCGACTGTTCGGCTTTATCCCGAAATAGCGAGTGCTCACTTGATTTCTAAGCCGGCAACAATTATCGAAAAAGCCTCGTTATGGAACCAAAGGTTCACAGCGTGTTGTTTTGGAGGCGAGCCGAGCGAGCTCTGTGGACAAGTTGACTGCAGAGGCGCAAATTCTTAATAATGCAGCTCTCCTCCAGCGGCTCGGCCCCTTCTCTGTTTGCTCGGCGGGTTGGGAGAAAATGCTGATGATGCAACGTGCTGACCCAAATACGCTACCTGCTCCCAGCAGACTGCGCCAGCTGGGGTGAGCGCCGCTCAAGCGCCGCCACCTTCTCCACGGCCGCTTCTTTTATATTCTCACATTGGCCCCAAAATGGGTTCTATCGTTTATATCCTGCCTTCCACTTTTCTATGCATCTGGTGTCAAACTCAAGGCCCGGGGGGCAGATACAGCCCGCGAAGACAAATTATGTGGCCCGCGAAGACAAATTGTACATTGAATTCATATGTCAATAAGAAAATAACTATAATAATTTCACTCTTAAAAAAAATAGATATTGCTAGCAATTTTGATTACATTTATTTTTTTAAATATTTAAACAGTTTTAATTCGTCTCTGTTTTGAAAACTAGTTATTCATCCGTTTGTTGTGTAGGCGATATTATAAAGAATATGAGACGTTCATACATTTATTTGGGTTGACCATTTCAATGGCCCTCCAGTGTCGCGGACGATCACCGAGGTTAACAAATATGCCAGCCTGATACCCTTATTAGCCTCATTTGCATATTTAATAATGCTGCTTATCTCTGGGTACTTCAACTATTGACTTCATTACAAATGCTTGTTCTGCTTTCAGGAGGAGCTTCTAATACCTTCCCAACAACGCCGTTCTCCGGCGACCGTCTGTTTGAGAAGTCAACAAATGACGGCGAAAGGACACGAACACACTCATTGAGCACGGGAAACACTTATTATTCCATTTATCGACCGTCATTTTACATTTACATGATCGTTACGTTATTCGGCGGTGATCGATGCGTCCCGGCGCTTCAGTTTCTAAAGCTGTGACTGACAGTGACGAATGGAGGTACGAGTGTAAGCAAAGGGGGAAAAAATTGAATTTTAATTCAAGACTGACAAGCGAGAGAAATAATCAGTCTTGAAGGCCGAGGGCTAATCAAACCACAGTTCTTCTCAAACTGATTACAAGAAATATTGCCATTGTGGCAAATGTAGAAATAGAGCCGGTCTAAGAATTCATCGCAAAGGTGAAGTGTTTTATTCGGACTCAAAATTGGAACAGTCATTATTGGCCAAAGGGAAAAAAATATGAGAGCATGTGAATCCATGGATGCCGAACCGTAGTGGTCAACTGTAGTTTTAAGTTGTGATATCACAAGTGACCACTAGATGGCAGACATGAGTTGCACTCACGCTGCATCTTAAACTGCTCGATACTAAATCGTGAGTAGTTTTGGGGGCAAACTTGGAATGACATGCAAGAAAAGTGTGGCACCCAAACAATATTCAAATTTTGAGCAGATTGTTATTTAAAATGAATAAATGAGTTCTCGCTTTTAATGTTGGTTTGCTGTTCAGTAATTTTGTGCCGTCCTTGAATGTTAGTTTCTGTGCAAGACAGCCCTTTGGGATGGTAAATATAATGATGATAATAATAATCATAAAAAAAAAATCTGCTCAATTAGTTGTTTCAGCCAAAGCCTTTAGTGTTGCTTTGGGAGAGTGGATCTTTTGTATTTCATACATTGTAAAAAATTAATTAGGAGCTCATATTTTGCACCAATGGACAAAGTTTGTCCATATTTCAAGAACATGAAGGATCGGTGCAATGTTGTGTAACCGCTCAATCTCAACCGTCACTTGGCGCCCTTTTTGTATCATGGCTACGAGTCACCTGCCACTCCCCCCCCCCCCGCCTGGTGACATCCTTGGCCCGCTTCTGCTCTTCCGCCCGACTGCCCGCATGCACCTTCTTCTTGTTTATTAAAAATACAAGCCGGAGCAACCCCGTGCATATGTCGGCTTGCCATGAAAAGGTGCCGCATGAATATGCAATTACGGCCATGAATTAGTAAAAGGCCAGTAGCCGCCGCCCCCTTAGCAAATGTGCACAAAAAAACATGGCCAAAAGGGGGAGGGCCGCTCCGAGTCACCGACCAAACAACGTAAAATTCCTTGTGGGCCTCGTTAGTGATTCGTCCGGTGTGGACGCGAGGCGGCAGAAGTGAATTTCCCCTCGGCTGCCTTGTGTTGAGGGTCAAGGTTGATAACGGCCAACAATTCAATTTCACAGCGGCTGCCTTGAGCAGAGGCTGTTTGATCTTGCGCGGGACCCTTTGGAACAGCCCACTCTGCATATCCGCAAGCACGTGAACTTAATCAAACTTTAATTAGCCCTCTGCCTGGGCCATAATTGGCAGTTAAGGCAAGGCCGAGAGCCTGCTTCTGCGCAAGACGTGGCCTCAAAGTGTCTCGGCGCTTCGAGAAAGCAGTTGGACACGATCGCCACGGGGAACTTGACAAGGCTCTCGGCCCCCGCTATCCTAATCAATTGGAATTTATCAGGGAACCTTTTATTTCAACAACCATTTGTGTAAACAGAGGCAGGTGGGCCCATCACACGATAAATTCATGAAGCCATTACAAATCAAGTCACAAGCCGCTAAATGGCCACATGGAACTTCAGTGATGAGTAAACGCAAGCAAGACTGTGCGGCAGGGCTCACCAACACAATTTGTCCAAGGGGCAGAATTTTGTGGACCACGTGATATTTTCTCTTTGATCCACATAATTATGAAATCCAGTCACGGGCCGGAATGTGCGATTCGGCAGGTCGAATTCGGCCCGCGGGTTGCCGGTTGGTCACCACAATATGGGAAAGTTCCAAGAGGTAAACGGTAATACAAAAGGTTTACGATCCGAGCCTTTCTGACCCGATGTGGGGAAATCCATGGCAAGCCAATCTTTTTGTAGGCGCTATGATCTCCTGAATCGAATGCCCTGAGAAATGAAATCAATGGCCTTACTCACTCCCCGGCCAAATCAATCTGGCCAGATTGTGGCGTGTGGACCCCCTCCGACTAGTCGGGTCAATAGAGTTAATGTGAAAAGTGTGCGGGGAGAGACCCCCGCCCCTTCCCTTCGCACCACCGCCACCAAACAACAAGACTATTTCGAAAGAATTTAGCGTTGAGCGATCAGGTACCTAAGCCTCGACTTTGATTGACAAACGAAACGTGATCGGGTGATACATTGGTATCAATCTCTACAAATTAAGAGTTGACTCATTCAAGACCAAGAACGACTTAAGTCGTTCATTCGAATCAATAGGTATCGTTTCTGTATCCTATTCTATAATCGATCGTATTCTATGGCGCCCGCGCTGCCACATTTGACTTTTCCTGCAGGATTATGCTTGAATTTGATCTGAACAAGTTTATTCAGCTTTGGCTGTGTCTGATACCGCCTCGCCGGTGTTAAGAAGGCTCAAGCGTTCCCTCCCTACGCTTTTTTGGCTTATCCCCCCCTCACTTACATTCATCCATTCTTCAGTTGTCACACGGAGACACTGAACGCACAATCGCAGGCAAATCCACGCCATCCACTCCAAGTAAGCCATCTTACGTTCCTCGTTACAAACGCTTAGGAAAGTCTTCATTCAAAGACACGGCTCTTTTGACTGACGGCGAGTTCATTTCACCGTTTAACTTTAGCTCGAGCTAAGTGATGGCAAAATGAGGGCAAACTTAGAAGACATTGAGCGGGAAGACTTTGAAAGGCTGTCATCGATTGTCGGCGTGACGCCAGGCCGGCCCCCGAGCTGTCGCGGCGTATCGCTCCGGTAAGCGTTTGCGAACGATCGTACGTGCCCGAACAGAGCCGTCTGGAAATCCCGCCGCCCGAGCACAACAAAGCTACTTTTCAAGGGCAGAGTATTAGGATTCAAGGATAGCGCTCGGACCGACTCGGCCGGACTCGTCTCCCCCGCTGGGCGGCTAAAAAGCAATCATAAAAAAAAAAGGGGCTTCGCTTTGAAGAGCACGCCTCGCCGACTCGTCGATCCACGGTATTGACCCTTCCTACTTTTATTTGACAAGGTTCCCGTTTCGGGCTTAAATGACTGCGAGCTCATTGTTATGCTAGCCGCGGCGCAGCGGGCTGTCGTTAGTGCTGATGCCGAGAATTTCCGCATTGATTCCACCGCTGGGATTTACTGCGATGCAAATGTGTTTCCGTGATAGAGAGAAGAATAAGAACACCTTGTGGTGTCAAAAAGTATTTGCGCCTGCACACACACAAACACACACATCGTTTATTGCCGAGCACATATACGCAAGCGCGGCTTTTGACGGGGCCCCGCCGCCGACGTAAACGAGCAAAACTATCCGCGTTTCCACAAAGTCTATCAATTACGGCATCTCGGCGGATCGGGCTCCCACGCGCTCCCTCTTAAAAAACATCGACAACATGCGCCCGCCGTATGCGTGAGAACCGGCTTCCCCTTGAAGAAAGCTCCGGAAAAGCCAACATGAGTAGAAACAACTCGGGGCGCAGAGAGAGATTAGCATGCGGCGGAGGATAATTCCCCAGTTTTGTAATTACCATGCAGATTACGCCGCGATCGGTCATTGGAGATTGATCTTCACCGAGACGTCCTCGTTTATTGATGAGGCAACCGTACTGTTGCGTTGCGGTTTTTGCTTTGGAAGTAAAATCAAATGTTGATTGCGCGTATGTCAACGACGCGTCCGGCACAGCGGCCGCATCTATTCCTCGCCCGAAAAAAAAATCAACGACGTGATGAAGCATTTGTCAGGAGGAAGTGATTGGTGAAAAATTCAAACTCCATCCGCATATTATACTTCCCAAACAAAAGTTGGGCTCCGCTGGAAATATGCAAAGCAGAGTTACCGCGTACATGTTCCAACGCTCCTTCCTTCAAAGCGGGGACGAGATTTTTGTATTGAACTGTCTGCAGAATTTCAATCCGGTAGAAGAACGACATTACCACACCGCGAGTGTTAGCATGGTTCCCCGAGCGTGTTATATAACTCAAACAATTCCAAGTTTTCGACACAAACCACTGCAGGTGTTCTTTGCATTTGTGTAGGCCACAAAAGGGCGCGTGGGCTTAGTCGGCGGCGCGTCGGCTGTATCGGCATGCACATGTGCTGAGTGAGTCTGATAAACCCAATGTGAGGTCACCTTGCTAGATGATTAAAGGCTGCTCACGAAAAGAAAAAAAAAAAATCAGTTTGCCGTGGAAAAAGAACAATGCTAGATGCTTTATCAGACGCAGCCAGAACGCAACACTTGAGATGAAGCTTATTTATGGAGGTCCTATAGGTGAAATGCTTCCCGAAGATAAGATTAAGATCACACTCGGAAATCCCTACCACGGCGGGGGGGGCTTTTAAAAGAAAGCAGTTGGAGCTCCGCAGCTTAAGTTTCGGATACGTCACACCTTTTCTCTGTAAAAGGACTTCGCATCTCAGCACAGTAAACAGCAAAAACGGAAGCAAATCAAACAAACGTGGAATACGACCAGAGCCCTGCGGCATCCCCAAAATGTTGGTGGTTGCCCTCAACTGTACTCAGCTACTTCTAAAGGGACAGGCAAAGAATCCAGCCTCCAGAATGTTCTCACGGGTACTTATAAAACGCTAGATTGAACTTTTATTTTTATATTCTATTATATCATATTATATTTATGTATTAAAATTGTTCTAGTATTTTAGCAAAACCTAATGGCTAATTTATTCCGAGACAACGCTATAAAAGAGCACATCTGCGATATTTAAGTAACAGAAAGACCAACGAATTAGCATGCAATCAGTGATCATTAGCTAGTTAGCTAGCTAGTTTTGGGGTCAACTGTTGACCAACTGATTAATCACAAATTCAATTGACAACCAAAAGCTTTTTTTTTTACAAGGTGCTGCACATTAAATATAGAAGGCAATTCCTTCAAAAAGAATAATACCATATGAAATATCTTTTTGTGTTGGTAGACGGCATACAGGAGGTGCTGAGTTTTCATTTCCATAACAAAGGTTAGCTATTGCGTGGCGCTGACGACCCACAAGGACTCCATCGATTATCCTTGGCCTGAACGCGGGAAAAATACCTCTGTGAACGCGTACAGCGCATCGGTGATGCTTAAGAAACACACCATCTGTCATTATTTTGACTCCATCCCACTGGAGTTGAAGATTGAGCTCGATCTTGCGTGTAGCGAGTGCTTACGCGGGTATTCCGCACGATTAAACAAGACATTGTCGTACCGGCAATTAACGCCACGCACAAAAACGACGGCACGGGAACAGAAGACATTTTCGATATGATAGCTGCAATTTACAATGGCATGCAATCGAATTGTTGACAATACGAAAAGTCAAAGGTCACGGGATAGTCGCCAAAGTCATCAATAGACAATAAACATCGAATGGATGTCGTCAAAGTTGTCTTTTACGATTCTATCCGGATGTTGCTTGGCTGCTTGAATGACATCTTTATTGGCCTCAAATTTCCAAGCTTTAACTCCTTCACTACCATTGAGGAGATTAGACGTCAAACATCACTTTGTGCTGGGCTGCCATTGACGCAAATTGACATCAAACATAACTTTGTACTGAGCTGGCAGTGAATAAGTTAAGTGCACCCTAAATTGAAAGCACTTGCCGCGTACAGAAAGATTATCATCACGAGCTCATCCCTGCCCTTCATTTTACAGTAATTGGCCATCTCCATAAAAAAAAAAAAAAATGCATTTACACCATTCAACGCCAAATAAAACAGCTTTCCTGGATCCACCGGGTGATTCAATTGACAAGGGTGTTTTTTATAGCAGATCTAGCAATAAATTGTACAAACACCTCTCCCTCGTTCAGCTCGTTCAACAAGTGGAAAGACCTTTTCATTGCCACAGCGGAGGCTTGGCGGTTCACATCGCCGCCGTCGCGGTACGCATAACTAGCTAATTTCCTTAAGGGAAGAAGTCGGGCCTAACGGTGACCACAGCATAAATATTGACTGGACACCAGAGAATAAATTATATCTGCTCAACACACTTCATCTGGTATGAAGATGCACTTTGAAGTTCGCCAGACACTCGACATTAGCAGTCCAGCCGTGAGTTGGAAGCCTCGCTGGAGCCGGAGAATCGGAAACGCATTCACATCTCGTCCACGATGCCGTTTCTGGAGATTTTAAGCTAAAGAGTTGTTATGGGTAGGTTAAGAAATGCGGAAGATGTCGAAGTTCTTCTCAATTAGGAGGATGCGGTTGTTGAGCTAAATAGTTCCATGTCAATCCAGAAGATGCTAAAGCGTGTCGTGGAGTCGGAACGTTTGAGAAAGGTGGAAGGAGGGCGTGAATGTTAATCTCTCTTAATATTTCAGCAATAGTAAAAGCGAAAGGAACAATAGAAGAATCTCCTGGATCGGATTCAATTTGAATGCTTTCAATCAGTCAAGAAAGAACTTTTCTAGCCGATTCTAGGAGGCATTAATAGGAGCCATTTATCATTTTGTCTTGCCGACATGGACTGTCCCGGTTCCCATCTGGAAGCCGTCAGCGCTACAACTGGTCGCTAACACGGGGGGGAGGTTAATGAAGCCTCCGCCCCTGAGTTATCTGACCCAACCTGAACGTTGAGGCCTCAAACTGCTTGGAGACTGGATCCATGACGGCTACGTACACGTCGGCAATAAAACGCACCTGCTACCTGGGCTCAGCTGTTGCGGCTATGCGGGAGGCGGCAAGTACCCACGCAGTACTCGCTCAAGAATTTATTCTGTACTTTTGACTTCAGGAAGGCTTGCATGTTCGATTGGTGGTCAGAACTTTGGGCAAAGAGTCACAGGGGGCTTTGGATCGACAAGTTTCTTCGATAGACTGGTTACATTAGCATTGGCGCTAATGCTCTCTCTTTCTTAAGAAGCGATCCAAAGTTTCGTCAGACAAGCAAGTCGAAGTACGATTGTCTCGTCGCTATCTACTTTGCCGGACGGCGAGGTCTTGATATCAATTCAAGTGGCGGCGTCTGGAGTGTAGATTCATAATCCCACAAGAGCACTTAGGTAAACAGGTGTCCTTCTGTGCTTCCTGCCATTATTCCGGGAGCAAGCTAATCAATCTCACTTCTCACAAAAGTGACTTTTCAGGATAGAACTTGATCCAAGGTGAGTCAAGGTAATGGCCCAAGCGCGGCATGCGCAAGTGGCTTAAATAAGTGTATTATCGCGCCAGAAAATGAGGGCATTTTCTCAGGGAGTGAAAAGTCCCCGCAAAGTGAAGTCATCACAGACAAATGGTTCACTACTTAGCGGGGAGGCAAGCTTTGTGGCAAGCTCAAGTGAAGGATTTGAGCTTCAAAGCCACCTTTTGCTTTCTACGGAGAGGAAACGCATTACAACAACAGTCGCCTCGACCCAGTGAGAAGACCGGAAAAATAACAAATCATGACAAAACTATGCATTGATTGGATTTTGCTAATATATTATATAATATATAATATATATATATATATATATAATATATTATATAATAATTGTAAATAATAATATAATAATTCTACCAATACAAAGAAAAAAAATAAGCCTAGGGAAACAATATTCAAGCCTTTGGTAGAGAATTAAGCCCATCTCTGAAAAGTGATTTGAAAAATGCTTTTCACTCCAAAGTCAACTGCGTGTTTGGGCCACAGGTGCGCCAAATCACCCATGACAGCAGTCTGGTTTGAAAGTCCAAAGTTTGTGCATACAAGTAGTTTGGAGCTGTCAGCGGAGTCCCTCGGGGACACTTTCCGCTTGTCTTCCTCTCCTCTCGCGCTCGGCATCTGACCCTGGCACCAATGTGCACTTGGCTGCGCGTTGTCGTGTCTTTTTCATGTCGCGTCGCCGCACATCACATGTACGTACGCCTCTCTGGCATCAACACATAATCAGGTCAGGGTTTTTGAATGCGTCTTTGCTGTCGGGCGCCCGTCTGCACGCCTTTGAAGACGGAGCAGGGAGAAACATCAATGGGCTGACACTTGACACGGCCTTGCGAGTGCACACATACTGTAAACATGAGCTTAACACTAAACTGGGTTTGAAGAGTGCAGGACCATTTGCAATTATGGACATGCAAGTATGAAATAGCCACGAAGCACACATTTCGTTCTTATCTGGCTCCTCGCCAGTCACCGCGGGTGTTCCACAGGGCTCCGTTGCGGAGCCATTTCTATTCGTGTTCCTGCTTCCCCTTGGACTCACTTTCCATAAACTGAATAGAACTTTCATGGCATTTCAGGATTACGAGCTCAATAACGTCTCACTTTCGCCATCTTCTCCCTTCCAGAAACTGCAGAGTAATAAAAAAGAAGCTCTTTTAAACTGCACCAAATCAACGTTATCCTAAGTCCTTCAATTTAATTGTCTGGGTGTCGCCCTCAAAAACATTTGTCTTTCCATTCCTTAAACACACTTGCCACACCCCCTGGACTAATCCGGGCGAATAGTTTTAATAAACATAGTAATAATAAACAATTTAGCAGGCTCCAACAGCAATTATTGTTGCTTCATCAGCAAATGTGAATATAAGTCTTCATGGTACAAATGAGTGTCATCAGCTTTTAAAAATTGACTTTATACACTTAAGACTTATTTATGAGACACTAAACATTTGACCGCCACTTAAAATGACTTTTTTGTCCTCGGGGAAACATTTTCTCACTTTCAAATGTCATGATTTGCAAAAAGCGAGACGTTCTCTACGACTAATGTTGTACAAAGGCCGTCACAACACCATTCTTCAGACGCCTCACCTCCGCTCACCGCCATGCAATAATTGCCATCACACGCATTTGGCAAAAAGTGGCAAAACAGATCTCGATTTACCCCAAAACAACGCCGTGGTCGACATCATACAGCTTTGACTCCCTGAACACATGGTCGCCCCTCATCCTCCTTTTCATTTCCGCCGACTCTCTAATTTCCTCCCCGCGACTCCCTTTTGGGCGCCCTCCTCTTATTCCCCATTAAACAGGTCATTGTATTAACTGCAATCTACATAGGAAATGTAATTTACAAGAAATTCATTTCTAGCTTCCATTTGCGCATTTGCTCCCAGTGTTTAATATGTTTGGGAGGAACAATGCCATTGGTCACCATCTGGGTGAGTGGGGAAAGGCAAACCAAATGTATTAATTTCATGTTAATGGCATATGAGCTCGGCTGCGGGGGGAAAAGGGAAAAAAAAAACGAAAGCGAAATGCAACACGCCCCGGCAAACAAACTGGAGGAACACAGATGCAATATTAAACGTTTAAAGAGGCATGGCATTAAAATAAACACCACTTGAAAAAGCGAGGGATGGGGGGGGGAAATGCGACAGATGCACAATGGCGATAATGGCGAGAGAGAAAGTCATTTTGGGTAAGCGAGCGTCATAAAACGTCAACCCCTACTTTAAAAATAAGTGCAGCTGGTTCGTAATTGCGCCACAGAGTCGCGCCGGGACAAAGTCCAAACGTACGACATATTTGACAAGGTGCGTTATTTGCGGTTGATTTACGTGAGCCACAAAGGCGCCGCGCGTTTGCATTTTTCTTTTTATTTATTGTGTCTGTTGCGTCGTGGCCAAAATAACAGCACAACCTCCGCAATATAATTCACATTTTACTGAATTTTCTAGGTATACGATCACCAAGCACACTTTTTGGTACAGCTTGTTGCGGTCTTTCTTTCGACACAAACCGTGCATCCGCCCTCTAGTGGTAAACTCCGGAAACGACATAATCACAGGCATCTCTGGAAATCATATACATCGGAAACATAAAAGATGCGAGTATACTACAGTGTAAAAAAAGTATTCGCCAAGACTGACAAAGAAACAGAGGAAGTGGAATCTTCTTTAACGCACCAGAAAAATACGCTAAAACAAAATTGAAGATAAACAAGTTGTCGTCATGGCAACTAACACGTGACTTTTCTTAGCTGCTGCTGCGACCGGGGTTTATTATCCATAGCAGCAAAGGTCACAATAACTGAGCCAGATTCTCCCTTCGGCCCGCAACGTGAGGCACAATTCGAGATCAAGGGAGCCATTTTATAATAAAATGAAAAACGTCGCCATAGTTTCCAATGTGACCTTCCGTCAAGAAATTCACCCGCACCACCAAAATAAATTTGCCTAAAATCAAATGCAACATAGCAAGCAACTTACCGTTTTTTTTTTCCAATGCAACCTGCCATCAAGAAATTCACTCACACCATCAAAATTAATTTGCCTATAAAAATGCAACATAGCGAGCGACTTACCGTTTTTTTTTTTTCAATGCAACCTGGCGTCAAGAAATTCACTCACACCATCAATTTGCCTAAAAAAATGCAACATAGCGAGCGACTTACCGTTTTGTTTTTTTTTCAATGCAACCTGGCGTCAAGAAATTCACTCACGCCACCAAAATAAATTTGCCTAAAAAAAATGCAACATAGCAAGTGACTTACCGTTTTTTTCTTCAATACAACCTGCCGTCAACAAATTCACTCACAGCACCACAATAAATGCAACATAGCAAGCGACTTACCGTTTTTATTTTTTCTTCTTCATGATGTTATGTTTTGTCCAGTGTGAAAAATACAGTAATAGGAAGATCAAATTGGATTCTGCTAACATTTGTACAGGCCCATTTAATACGCTGGGGGCGGTGGGGGGTTGGGGGCTTGTAAAGCTCCCTGTGACATAAGTAACTTTGGTGACTCAAGCTATTATCTTATAATTTTCCACGTGAGACGACTTGATCTCAATTTTCGCCAAATACACCTCAATTAAATCGTGTATCGGCGCAGTGCAACGGTGTCTTCATTTTTACAGGCCCGCTCATCAGTCTGGATTTACTTGAAGCTTCGGGGCAAGTTGTGGAGGGAGCGATTATGTCAAACGCAAAGGAGGATTTACTCACTTTGGTTTGTGCTTTATTGCTTTTTTTTTTTCCCCACATCCCTGGTTGTAATTAAAGGCCGACATAGGGCGAGTTTGTGTAAAATGTCATTGGATCATTCTCGCAAACTGGATGGCGTTTGCATACAATTCTGAATGACTTAATTACTTTCCATTGGAATAGAATGAAAGGCAAAGCGTCGGCGGCGTCATTGGCCTGTTCGCCGCTGACGGACATCGCTAATTATCCAGCCGGCCACGACGCCGAGAGGCTTTTTTGCAATCGGATTCATTCCGCTGCCCCGAGTGTGCTATTTGGTATTAGTCTCCTTGCCACGAGCGTGACTGTGCATATCTTGCAATTAGTGCTCAACCTGAATGAGGCCTTTTTTTTTTTTTCTTCAATGAAAATTCAGACATCAACCCAAACATAAAAACCACAGTTTAAGAAAAATAAACCAACTTACTATGACTTTCTTGGCTGTTGCGACGGATTTGAAGGAAAAGGCCGCTTCAGGTCGTGCCTGACTTTTAGCCGTTGTCTGTTCTGCCAAAGACAAAGTGCTCATCAAGCAGTGTTACATCAAAAGTATCTCCCAAATTTGTAATTTCTGGACTAAAAACCGCACCAGCTAAAATTAAGGGAAAATCTTCTTTTTTTTAATAATTAAACATAAGTTTTAATGTTCAATTACCATTTGTTCAGAGCCAAATCGACTGCCTTTAATTTAAAAGCGGCATCGTACAGTTCTCGCTAAGCCGTGTTAGCTTTGTCCAAGCTAGCGAGCTAACTCTGAATTGATGCCGCAAGACGTCCTTCGGTCGTTTTGTAATCTTGCCACCAATAAAAGAGTAACCCTAGAAAAGATGAAATAAGTGTCAGACATATAGTTCCGTTTACGTTAAAACAAGAAAATATAACATGGAACATACAAAGCGTCCCCTCCGTCGGAGTTTCTCCCAAATTTTATTCGGCGGGAATGCCGCTTTTCTTTCCCCAACTGCGCAACCCCTCCCCTCGCGCGCATCGTACGAGGCACAGGTACGTCCTGGTTTACATCACTTCCGCCGAAATAAATTATCGCTTCCGCTCAAATAAAGAAATGTTAACAAAATAAAAGCGTAAATAGTGAACAAATTGCGCAACAGGCATCATATGCATTTCTTTTGTCCCCCATAATGAGGGTTCGTGTATAGTAAAAGCTTCCTTTCTCCAGTAATGTCCATTTTGATCTTGTTCTGTCTCTTGTACGTGCCAGTTGAGCGGCACTATTTGCCTGGCGGATGGACATGCCATCAACACGCCACCCTTCTTCCCAGTGCCCGTATCCCTCCGCCCAGCAATGCGGTGGCGCACAACTGCGGTCTTCAGCCTTTTTACGAGTGTACAAGTGTATTAGTCATCACAAAAATCTTTTTTTTTTAATTTCCCATGTCCTCAAACGCAGAATTAAGGCATTGAAATGTACTTTTGTCCAACTGGATTCTATTTAACTCAAAATAAAAGCTTTCCAGGAGTCACGGCAAATGGAGGTTGACGTTGTTCATATCTTGATAGTTCTATAAAAAGTACTTTGAGACAAACAAAAGCCCCAAAGTGGCACTTCAGATGAAAAAATAAATACTTTTCCCAAAGGACTAACCACAAAAACAGGTCAGCCAGCAGAACCAGCGTTGATTTTATTCTTATGGTCACATTTCAAAGCTCTTCCGCGAGTTGCGCAGATTACAAACTCATGAGCTTTATCTGAAAACATTCGAGCGAATGGATCATAGTGCCGTACTGGAACCCAAAGTCGGTCTCGATATCCAGAGCCCAAAGATTTCAAGCTCCCGGCAAACAATCGAGCGCAGACCCATTGAGCAGTTTTGGATGATGATGGCGTGCAAAATCATCATTTGTGTGGAGGTGAATGTGACGACGAGAAGGCCCAGATGTTCAATGAGCCAAAGATTCAAAGGATGGCGGCCATCTGCTCTTTGGACGAGCAACAGCCAACAATGGCGGCAATTTGTTTGGCGCCTGCACTCGCATCAGCTTCCAAATTGGGCGCCGCGTGATTGGCCGCCGTCCGAGAATCTCTCCCAGATGAAAGCTCCTCACCGGGAGAGGTCAAGTCCCTCCGTGCCGTCCGTCCCCGCACACCTGCCCTTCCATTCGTCCTTCCTCCCACTTGTCCACCCACGCACGCACGCACGCACGAGCCATCGCCACAATAGCGCCTCATTAGCACCGAGCGGCGTTCAAACGTCTGCTTGCTTTGCGTCTTTCCCAAAGCAACCGATCCGAAGGTAGGAACAAAAATAGCTGGATAACCCTATTTCTCTCGCTAACGTCTAATTGACAGCTAATTTAGAGATCGTCTGCTCGCCGCAAAGTTGAAAAGCGATGAATGGGCCACTCGGCGCCATACGGCGTTTGTATGAAATTAGCTCCACCTTCATTTTACTCCCCCGCAGAGCAATTAAGAGGTTGCTGCCACAACGCCCACGCATCACTTATGTTGTATTGTTTACATGAGTCAATCATTTCCTGTATTTTTTTTATTTATCCTTTCTACTACCCAGGGAATATGATGTCTAAATCGATGGCACTCAAGATAACGTCGGACTTGATCATATCGAGTTTTTAGACGAATAATTTGAATCGTAACATTATCTAAATATCTCTAAAACGATTCAAACGCCCTCGGTATCGGGTCGCGGGCATCGAATCATCTTTATCGGAGAAACGCTTCTCTTTTGCCAATAACAAACCCTGGCCGAGGCGACGGCTTTGGCACTTTTCGGCCGAGTGGCTAAGATGAATCTTTGTCGGGGGACGTTTGCATGTTAATGGTAGCAGCCGTCGCGCCGAGCATTCGCCATACGCAAATACACCCACTCGTACATCACCTCTTCCTTTTCTTTCACACCCTCATCCATTATTCACAAGCGCATTTTTATTGACTTGTTGGCTTTTTTTTTTTTTTCTTCTATGCAGATGATTCCGTTTCGACTGGCGGCGATGCAACCGTATTAAAATATGCCAATATCAAAACGCTCACGATCATTCATGTTCCAGAAACAATTTAAAACTCCTCGGCGCCACGCCCCCCTTCCCCTCAAGCCAGTCCATCCCCCCCTCCTATGCTAGAAAGGATGAAGACATTCCGGTCGCCTCGAGGGAATATTTTGCGTTTTGCTCAGCGGGGCCTCACGCGTCTTTTTTGTACTCATTTGCACACACGGCAAGGTCACCTGTATCATTTGCATTTTGACAAAATTGCTTCTTTGTCGAAAGGGCCCTGATTTGTATTAAAGTGCTTGTACACAGCTGAATATTCAGCACCATTCAAGGGTGAAATCAATAAATTCCTCCAACATTCCACTGGAGGTGATCTACAACGGCTCAACAGCATCTCAATGATTGTCTGAGCTTGAGCATGGCGAAGGTATCTGGCAAATACAACCCACAGATGACATCCTTGAGGAAAGTTTTGAAGGACTTCCCAGAGCGCAACATCCTAATTAGCCATTTATTACATTTTCTTTTCTGTACTGAATATGTTGTTCTGGTGAAATTAATTGAAGCCTCGGGACGCGGGAATTAATGCGCCGTGTCTTTTCGCCCGGTCGGAGAAAGCGTTATTAACGCCTGACTCTCATCCACGGCGCAGACGCCGGTACAAACAGAAATGGCTTCGATGAGCAGGTTCCCGTCCGGGCAGTTACCGCCGAGGTGCCACGGAAAGCGCTGTCGGCCGACTGAAGGATTGCTTGGTGAACTGCGCCGTGTGAGGTCACGCCGCAATTAAAACTTTGACAATTTGCACCTCGCTGCAAATAGGGGACTGAATCATCATCAAGTAAAACGACTAAGGGCAACACTTGGGGCTCAGAACTTTACTTGACAGTCAAAAAGCAAAGTTCTGAAAAGTTCTGCTGTGCTACTGTGATGACCCAGATGGTGCAAGCTCTGGATGTTTTGGACTGATGTTTCGGGGGGGGGCACAGTTGCGATTGTATTGGAACTCGAAAAAAAAATTTCGAAGCAGACGTCTCGCCGATCAGCGAGACTGCGTGTGAGCGTTTGGGCGTGAGCGGTGGCTGACAGCAGCTCACGTGTGAGAGCGCTCATTGCGATTCAGAGTTTTACGAAATTAAAACAAATGAAATCATCTTTCCTCAGAGATTCCTCCGAATGTAAAGTGCGTCATAAATATAATTTATTATTATTATCTAGTTGGAATTGTTGAGTATAAATACGAATGTTCACGCGTCACACAATTATGCGATAGGCTTGTACAGAAACGTATACCACATATTACGTTACCCTCGCGATATTGTTAAATTAATCATTACATCACAGTATTTAATATTTGTTGAATTTAAGAACAGAAAGAAAAAAACTCAGTGACTTTTTGATTAATTGTTTGAATGAATTAAATAATAAATGGGTAAAAAAAGAAATTGCCTATTTTGGACGATTTTCAAAAGCTCAGTTGATTAAATTGTCTGGCCGATTAGGATGTCAGTAACAGAGCTAGATGATAAATGAGCCGTGAGGAAAATAATATGAAATACAGTGTATATTCTGTCGAGATCAATTGTTATTGCTTTAAGATTTGTCTGGGATGTAAAAACATCCAGAGCGCTAGCTAGCGATTATAAATAGCAGGGCCTAAAAATACACAGGTAAGCCTCCCCTCGCTAACCGCAGGGACCCGGCTCCCGCGTCCGCCGAGACCGCTCGCTGACTAATGAAGTCGGGAAGCTTAGAGCAATTAGACACATCAAAGCTCAAATCTGAAAATTAATTAGGCCTCTCCTCTCGTTTGCCAGGCGCATCCGCTCGTGCGAGGCTTCATTAGCATAGCGCCATTAAAAACACGCAGGTGTTGACGCCGCCGCTCGCAAACGCACACTCTTCATATATTTGGACAAATAAGAGAGGCAAATAAACACAAAGCGTCGGGTTCGGGGCGAAAGCTGCAAAAACGTTGTTTGGACGATTACGGAGGTGACGAGACGGCTCGGGTTCGATTAACGACGACAACAGGCGCTTGCATCCGCGCTGGCTCCGTGAATCATTAGCGTGCATCAAACGCTTCTTTAGGGTGCGATAGATCAAAAAGAGGCCCTTGTTACGGCCGGGATGAAACAAAAAAAAAACGTTGCGAGAACCCCGCCGGCGCCATTACGCGCACCATTTGTTGTTGTGTGTTGTGCCGGGCGGCATCAAAGCGCGGCCAATCAGCGCTTCGTTCAAGACGTTAATGAAGAAGCACTTCAAACATGGCGGCTCATTATCAGTCACATGGCCTTTTTAAATGCCAGCATGTAAATGACCCGCACATTGGAACATGTATTCAACTCCCTGATGATGAAATGAATAAAGGCCAGCAAGGTGTCAGAGTGGTTAGAACAAAGCCTTAAGCAGAAAAATAATGACATGAGAATGTTAAAAATTGAAAAATAATAATTTTGTATTTTATTGCAATTGTGATTAAATAAGTGATTCGTTTTTTCAAGGTCTTTTTTCCACTTAATATTAGATTTTAAAGTAAAAAATAATTAATGTTAATTATTAATTGTTAATTAATCAATCTGTTAACTAGATTGTATTTGAAATGTTTTGTCACAAATAACATTGACTTGTTAAATTTTCTTTTTTTTTCCTCCATCACGTGGTTACATGGAAAAATCATCTGGATCCAGATATATTTTTTGAAGCTGCCGATGCATCTACATAAAAAAAAGTACCCGGTTCCAGTTGATTTTATTTTGACATCCACTTGACAAAATAAAATGGAGTAACTTAAGCACAACTTTTTTCTTGTATGGCTTCACCACTTCACTTTTTCATCAACCATTCACAAAACAAAATGTCAACATGTGGACTGCACTTCTTAAGCTAGTAATGCTTAACTTAGCTAGCTAAGGTCTTCAATGCTTTCACTTACCATTTGTTTGTCCAGGTGAGAAGATCAGGAGTCAAATTCCAAATGTTGGAAGGTCGTCGAGTTGATGATGAATAAACTCCATCTTGAAATCATGCAGGCTGTCAATCATACTTTCAAATCCCACTTTGAAAAACCTTCTCTGAGCAAGAGGCCTGCTGGCATGCCAAGCTCAGTGTCCTCATGGCTGATCTAAGGCGGCCATCTTGCTCTTGACCCTTGACCTGAGGATCAAGGAGAGCACACCTTCCAAGTGCAGTAGCCATTCCTGGCCATTGGGAGGCCTTGTCAACAAAACCAAACAAAGATCAACAAAAAAACTGAACAACAAAGGTACAGTCCAACATTTATTTATCTGAAGGATAACAATCAATGACTTTTTATTGAACAGACAAAATTGATTTTGACAAAAATACCACTTTTTAAGCGTCCCATCTCAGACTGGGAGCCATATTTATACAGACTCTGGATTTTTGATGGAGACCAGGACCGGTCTTACTTTATGAGCACTCAGTTTTGAGTTTCAGTTTTTGAACGCGGGTTGAAGTTTGCATGTTGTCCACGTTTTAGGCTTGCTTAGGACAATTAAAAATATTGTTTAATAAAAAAAAGAAGTGTCAAGCAGTTCTGATGGATTTGTTGTCCGATCGAACGGGACGGTTCTGTTTCTTCATAAAAACAACAATCATTTCCCTCAGCTTTCCGTGCTTTGAAAATGGATGTTTCCCTTGAGCTCGCACTTTGATTAATGAAGCCTCCCCGGAGTCCGTGAGTCACGTCCATCTCGTCTGCTGGTGTACTTGAATCCATTTTTCATGTGCGGTATCTGGACCGTACTTGAGTATTTGGAGCACAACACTAGTTTAGCACCCCATCGCAGTGACAATAAAACAAAAAGTTGAGACCTGGGGTGGGAGATAAATCGAGCCGGAAGACAAAGCCTAGCGTATTTTTGGTGGCGCTCTAATCTGTCTCCCCCAGCCCGCTAAACCATTAAAGGCCAGACAAAGGAAGTCCGGAGCCAAGCACCCTTTTGGGAGATCTTATTTACAGCGGAACTGACACTGCCCACCGCCTCCATCTTGCTCCCGCGCTTTCTCGTCAACCATTTTGCCCCCCCCCCCGGCCCCTCCCCTACTCATTCGGCGGCCCTGGGTGTTGTGGGCTTTTAATCTCGGGCAGCTGAAATTCCATCTCGTTCAACTTCCTGCTCCTGAGCTGGCGTTTAATGGAACTATTGTGCAGTGGGTGTGAGGCACATCCCATTAGGGCGAGAAACATGAGGACGGTTTTGCTCGCCACCATTAAGGAGGCTGTTTTACCCAACGACACATGCCGGAAAAAAAAAGCCTCGGACATCAAAATGGTATTTTGCTACCCACTGACTGAACTCGGAGGTTGTGTTTGCTTGACAATGTGTGAATTACTCGGGTTGTACCAGTTGGACGGAATCCTGTACGTACGTATATTAGAGATATGCCAATTATCGGCCGGCGTGATTATCATTTAACATTTTGGCGCCTTTTTAAAAATCTGCTAGTCGATCGATTATTTTCCTTTTTACCGCTAATGAATATCCGCTATAACTATCTGCTATCGAAATGACATGTGTTGCCTTCATGAAACTCTAACTTCACGGTCAGAAAGCAGAATGAAAAAAACTGAGAGCCCTGAAAATAAATTCTGCATCCGTGCGTGATTGCTTTGGCAAATGATCAAATCTAAAAAAAAAATGAGTTTTTATTTTTTTTTATTTAGAATTATCTTTTAAGACTAGTTACAAGCGGTAATCATCTTTTCCGACAATGTAATTATCCCCCGAACGCAACTAGAATCGCTTTGCAAACGCGTCTATCAAAAAAAAAAAAAGTAATTAAAGTCAAACGATCACGTCAACAAGAAATCATGAGAAAATACGGCCCAAATAAATGCTGCAATTTCAAGTGAGGCTCGCGGTATGACTTTTTACGGCCTCCCATATATTCAGCCCATTACGTAGCTTTAATCTCACTTCATTCGTTGTTTTGCAAAGTGCAATTTTACTGCCACTCTCGAGTACTTGGCGTTGGCTCACGTCACAACGCCACGTACAAATAAACCTTCTTTTCTTGCCTTTTACTCTGACTAATTGCAAAATCAACAAGCACCCTCGTAGGATGGGAGCAGTTTGGCAAAGTTCGCACGCGCGGCTTAATCGCTTTTTTTGCGTTAAGCTCGTCAAACGGTGGGCCGTGTGATAAGCCAGCTCCCGGCCGGCCGGGACTGGTGAGGGTCTGAGGAAGCTCGTGTAATGAATGGCTGCGGCTCTGCTGATGCGCGGCAATCATTAACAGCCTGATAATTGCTCCGGATACCTCCGCGGCTTCCTCGTGCTCGTTCGTTCGTTCATTCGTGCGTGCGTGATGCCGATATAACATGTTTAGGGCCTGGGAGAGGAACAGATAAGCACTTTGCTGTATCCTTTCCAGTGCATGTGTGGCCTAGAAAGGTCCCGCTCTAGCTTTTTAACTCGTGTTCATGCTAGCAATTGCAAATACATTTTTAGTGAAACCGAATCAGAACTGAATCTGGAAGGGATTCGGTGTTATGTTCTTCCTCAAAAATATAGACCAATCTTTCTACTGTTCATATCCAACACAAGACGCCACCTAATGACAGTTGTTTGAAAACATAGCAGTATAGCTGGCATATATTCTTTATCCTCTACGAGAAGCTGAGTCAAGCTGACTCAAGGCGGCCACCAATTTTATTCAATTCTGCACAAAAATATTGAGTTGAAGATGGAACAATTCTCATATATTCAGTCTTTAGACAACCCGCCATCTTTCAATTGTATTTTATTGAGTCAAGACTGTATATTTTTAACAATTGTCGAGCATTGTCCTTTAAAAATATATTGCTGAATATTTGCTGTTTTAGTTAGGGGGGCGGGCTGGAAGAGATTCCTGGTGTTTTTATTGCTTTCACTCGGGAAAGATGATTGAGATCAAGCCTGCAGCCTCATCAGAGTCGACAAACCGACAATATTTTATTTCAGTCCAGAAGTCTAAACAATAGACGTCCACGTGTGTCACCCTGCCAAGTTGAAAACAACAACGCCGCTTTGTTTTGTTTTATCTTCCTCTGCACGGTTTGGCGAGCATCCGGCGTGGCGTTCCCGTGACAGAGTGGCCAAACGGTCGCCCTGCCTCATCCGGCGTCTGATGGAACTGCGGAGGAGTTTCAACGGACTGCGGGAATGTCGAGCAGGGAGGCGGGGTGAGGGAGATGGAGAAGGCACCAGTCGCCTGCAATTAAACAGAGAAATGATGCATGAAATGGCACAGAGGAGGCGGCTGCGTGTTAGTCAAGTGAGAAAAAACAAAGTGATTGTTAAAGGCGAAAACAAGTCCACAAGAAACGGACAAAATAAGGACTTCCACTCATGTGCATTGCTAAGTCAAATATATCGAGATGGTCTTTAGTCGGAAAGGAAATGACACATCTTCCGAACAGAAGTTTATTCAAATGGATTCATAGCATTATCCTCACAGGGATATCAAATCAAACCGGAATCCCAATGAGTTGAATCGAATCAAATTGTCCCACTTTCAAATCAAATATTTGACTGGTTTCCAAATAGTTCCGGATCAAAAACCGCATTGACTCCAACCGGGATCCCAGTGAATTGGATCGAATCAAATCGTCCAACTTTCAAATCGAATCTTTGAATCGTTTCAAAATCGTTGCGGATCAAAAAACGTATTGAATCAAACCGGAATCCCAATGAGTCGAATCAAAGCAGATTATCCCGCTTTCAAATCGAATCTTTGAATCGTTTGAAAATTGTTTGTAATTGAAAACTGTATCGAATTGTTTTTGCTTGAGAGATGCACAGTAGGATCTTTTGCGACTGATATTACGTAATATCACGGTGCCTCTTTGATATCATCGAGCCAGATTGTCAATTGTTTGCGCTAGCAAATCGAAACTGGCAAGTGACAACGACAAACTGCAAAGAAAGATATTTTACTGATATTAACTTTTGACGACATGACAGAATGTCTCTTTGCACGTATCCGGTTTAAAAAAAGGATAAGCCATTAAGCAGCAATTATTCAACCGTGTAATCATTTGCAAAGTCGTAATCTCCGCGATTACTCGATCCACAGATGAAGGCGAGGCCTCTTCTCAATATTCATACGCAGGAGCGAGAACACGGCTGGCGCTTCCATATCAGATGCGTCGTCACGTCGCCGTTGGTCTCCGTTTAGCGTCGCGACGAATGAGATTTCGTGTCGTTTTCATTCCGCGGTCGAAGAAGAGTGACGGATTTTGCCAAGCTTGTTAAAAGTTCACGAGCTGCTTTCAGCATTCGCAGTTGGACATCGACTCGGGGCTTTCCGTACACTCCAGGGGCTCCGAGTCCGGGATTTAGGGCTTCGCCGAGGACCGTGGCTTTTTTTGGGGAGTGTGGAAACTCAGCCAAATGTCAACGAGCGGGCCCCAGATGACTTGCATGAGCTTCTGGCGTGCTGGTGGGCTCTAATGAGAGGAGGCCGCAGCCAATGGGAGCCCCTTGAATCCATTTTGTTGATCGCCATCTTCGAGTCCATGAACTCGCATACGCTTTGTCCTCACTAGTTAGAGTGGAGTGCAATTCGCGGCAGGTGGTAAAAGCAGAGAGGATGGAAAGCGTGCTTGGAGCCTCAACTGATGGCCTCATATCATTGATTACCGATCAATCGTGCCATAAATAGGCTACTTGGCGATTACTTTGCAGATTTCGTCTTTTTCGACGGATTACTGAACTCGATCGTAGCATGCATTTGGCGGTGTAGGTTTTTTTTTTTTTTAGAACAAACAGGAAGCTCTGTATTATTTGTAAGATTTGAAAAATAAATGAATGAATAAATAAATAAAAGTCGCACCACCTCAAATGAATGGATCATAAAGAGAATAGAATAGAATAGATCTTTATTGCCATTGTCAAACATGTACAACGAAATTTAAAAGTGCCAACCGATCAGTGCAAAAAAATAAAAAAATAAAATACAATAAATAGAATAAAAAGTTAAAAAATACAAGCTAAAAACCACACAGAAGAACATACACAAACATGATTTTATAAAGCTTCAGGAGAAGACAGCAAAACCAGTCGAGGAAAAAAATAATTACCAAATCGTGGACAAAAAAAAAAAAAAAAAAAACATTACTCGTAAAACTTGCCCTATTGCACGAGTCATTTCCTTACTCGTAACGACAAAGATGTACTCGCGTGCACGGACCTTAAGCGGAATATCAAGAATGCGGAATGAATGTTCAGCTGCTTTCCATCACAATCCTCCTGAAATTGCTCTTCGACTTCACCAGAAAAAAAAAAAAAACTTTCAACTTTCTTTCCCCCAAATGGCAGAGCTAATGGTTTGGTCGCGAGGCATAAAAAGGGAAAGTTCTCAGTGCCTGCGTGAGCTTAAGAAGAAGGGGGGGAAAAAAAGAATCCAATATGCTGATGCCATCTGCGCTTTTACGCAACCTTTGCGTCACATCAGTCTTGACAATTGTTTCACTCCCCCTGAAAAAAAAAAAAAGTCCAGCAATAAAAGCTGAAAAGTGGAGGCGTGGAATTGCAGCATATCCGTGACCTGCACCCGCCGCAGCTCGCCGTGTCCCGCCTTCTCATTGGGCTGCCAGAGGACTTTCATTTACTGGCCAGACTTGCTCGTACCATTTCTGGAAAAGTGAGCAATTCCATTTCATTGCCGGCTCGCTACTGTAAATCCCATTTGCCCAGCGTCACGCGCGCTCACATTAACATGACAAAAAGAGGCCGCTTTGGCTCCCGTCTCGTATTATTGCCCGCCGCCCACGTGTCCGAAAGTTGGAGCGGCCACGACAAATGTGAAATCGAGCGACTATCATCTCAGAACCGTCGGCGGCTTCGATAGCGTCGTCAATCAACATCACCGATCCAGACAGTCGTCTCCTATGGTCATAAGGACATGCACGTAGCATGCTACCGGATTGTGCGAAAACAGTTGGTGTGATTACACGCTTCCATTTCGTGGACGTTGTGTTCATGGAATACATTTCGATTGAATGATACATTTCCTACTTAGGCTGCAGTAATATTAGTTGTATGTTGTCATTATTTGCGTTCAAAAATCTGATATTTAAAGGTTTATAAGTCGCAACGTTGACGCTAGTTTTGTTAGCATCTCTACAGCGTTTCACATTATGTGTTAGAGAGTGTGAGAGAGCGCTAGGCTAGATATCTAGCTAATAGGTAGGTAGGTAGGTAGGTAGGTAGGTAGGTAGGTAGGTAGGTAGGTAGGTAGGTAGGTAGGTAGGTAGGTAGGTAAACATAACACCGGAAATGTGTCACGCAAAGGCCTGCCCCCTCCTGGTCTGGAGTGCGATAGCACCAGCGAGCCACCGCTCAACTTTTCAACGACGTGCGCAAGACGACTTTGCAACGACACTCGATATTGACAGCACTCTTGTGTGACATTGGCGGACACTTCGTTGGCAGCTTATTAAAAAAACAAAAGAGCAAGACGGGCGCACAAATACGGCGCCCCGCAGCCGGCAATCAAAAAGTTTGAAAACTCCTGTCGAAGCAAGTTTACAATGGTAACCTTCTGACGTGTGACAGTATTTACATAAAGGATTCCGGCTTGGCTGGAATATTAATGATTGATGTGAAGCGTAATGAATGATTTATAACCAAAGCCAATCAGAGGCTGCCTTCTCCCGCTGCCACCTGAGGGATATTATACATTTATAACTCAAGGACATGCTGTCATTGTTTTGTGGCCGTGCGACGCCAAGCGTCGGGCTCCCTTCTTCAATGTACTTTGTTTTCAAAGACGCCGGCCGGCTATTGGCTGTTCAGCAGAAAAGCGCTCTCGGGGGACAACTTGGAAATGTGCTCTTGTGCTTATCCCAACCGCAACTAACCCGTTCCACACATGGCCGGGCTACTGATGAGTCCGGAATTCAATGAGAATGCGACGCTAGTAGGGCGTTGCGTCTAGGCTAGCCCAAGTCTTGTGTCTCGTTGCCACAGAAGCTAGCTAGAAGTTAGCTAGCTAACGTCAGTGTCAGCACCTCGACACGCCTCGACGTAGTGTGGGTTAAGTAAATATGTGAGTCTGCTGCATGCGCCACATGCACAGATCTGCAGACTAACTGGCAAGGCTATGAAGCGCTGCTTAGCTAAGCCGCTCGTATAGTCACAATGCCCGAGCGTCATTAACGAAAGCCAAACTTCGCATTGCCCCTGCAGGTTTTATGCGAAAATGCGCTCTGGGGGTTTGCTGATGTTGGGGAAAAAAAAAAAAAAAAAAACACTGCACAGTTGTAGCTTGTTGCCACCACCATGGTGCCAGATTGCACATCTCCTTCCAGGAACGTTGCGCTTGCCAGCACCATGTCGGTCGCAGGTTCGCCGCCTCTGCTGGTGGGTCAGGTGGGCTTGGGAGAATCAGCGAGCGAATAAAGCGGCGCGTGACAGATCGGCGGATGGGGAATGGTCGCTGTTCGCTGCCATGCAGCTGCGACCGTAGATAACACATTCCAGGGAGGGGGGAGGAGGAGAGGGGAGGGGGTTGGAAAGCGGCATCATCCCAGCCATGCTTTATACAAGACGGCCCTTGCTAAACTGAATGGTGATCGGACATGTCGCAGTGCAAATGTGGCCGTGTGATAGGACAAAAATTCAAATGGGTCAAATTTGTGGTCATGTGATAGGACGCAAATTCAAATGTGTCAAATTTGCACATGCCAAAAATGTGGTCTTTTTAATAATCTGTGCGTACAGTGCACAATGAATTGCTAAAAAGTTGAAAAAAATGAATATAATATCATTTATATATAAAAAATATAATATAATATAATATAAGGTACTGACCGTTGACGGCTGGGATAGGCTCCAGCGCGCCCGCGACCCCCGTGGGGACTAAGCGGTTCAGAAAATGGATGGATGGATAATATAATATAATATAATATAATATAATAGAATAGAATAGAATAGAATAGAATAGAATAGAATAGAATAGAATAGAATAGAATAGAATAGATGCTGAAAAAATGCCAGAGGGTCAAAACGAGACCGACACCACTTGGGTCACTTCCTCTCATTTGAGAAAGTGTTGGCAAATCTTACATTTGTCTTTGGTTGTCCACGTGACTTGTTTCACCGCCACTTCAAAAGTCTGAATGGTTTGTCTCGTTGCCACCAGCATAGCAAGCCAGCCAGCGTTCGAAATGAGCAGCTGAGCCGGGGTCGTGTCGGCGCCACGTCCAAACAAAACGTGGCGCCGAGCGGCGGCCAGATCCGCAACAATGGCTCTGCTGCTCGGCCGCCACCTGCGGCCAAAACGCTTGAAATGGCCCCGCCCCAAAGCCAACGTTGCCCGAGGCCCACCGCCCTCACTCCCGCTTCCCGAGAATCGCTCGGACGGCACGAGAGGGAGCAGCTTGCATGATTGCAACTGGAACTCGACTCCACTTCACTTTCCGATCCTTTGTCCATAAAACCGAAGAGCCGAGGTTAACCAGCACCCTAAGCAAGACAATTTGATGGTCAACACCAGCCACTTTCCAAGAGAGCAAACGTATCAGAAGACGTGTCTGTTGATGTTGTTTTTTCGATTGATCGTTTAGACACTAACACCCAGTTCATATCTTTGACGTCTATAACCGTCAATGGCACTGAACGAGTTAAGTAGAGCTCATTTATGGCGTGAGGCCAAAGGAACGTTCACAGGATAGGCGTGAAGCATACAAGCTGAAGAGGAAATGAAGCCGCATGCTGAAAACCATTTGGAGAGGCTGCGGTGGAATCTGCTATCCCCTAGGAAAGCGACCAACATAGCAACCTGGAACATCATGACCATGTTCGCAGCAGGGAAAACCTGTCTGGAAGTTTTAGGGAAAAGGACGACAAACCCGATTGCCCCAGCGAGCTAACACATAATGGAATCCGCCACTGAGGTGCTAACACCGTTAGCAAAGCGTGGAGTAACACGTCGACAGACAATCTAAATAAGTCACAGTTGTTGTTCAACTATTCCTCTTTTCTTTTTTTTTTCTTTTTTTTTTTCTCATGACTGTAATGTAGCGTTGGCCATCGCCTGAACGTCGACGGCAGCTTCGCCTCCGTACGTCAACTGATAAGGCACATTGAACGGGGCGACGCCGTCGCCGCGCGGCGTATCCCCCGATAAATAAAAATAGAATAAAGCCTTCACCGTGTTATGTTGCAGGTGCTTTTGCTGTCCACCGTCCGTATGGCTGACACCGTGTCAGCTGGAGACGGCAGGCGGGCGGAGAATCGATTAAATCCCCGCAATCATTATAATCCAAGGTAAACGCTGACATTTCAGGCAGCCTGTTATTTTGACTGACTGAGGGGTGTAACAAATGCATACTACATGGACAGGGGAGCGCGGGAAGATCAGTGGCCGAAATGCATTAATGTCACGTGACATTATTATTTGGCGCCAAAAAGCCTCGTCCGCTGCCACTAGACTCGTGAGGATGGCGGGCTGGGCGGGTGTCGGTCGTGAGTGATTATTTCGTCCAGTTGGACCAAGAAAGCCGCAAGACATACATTGAAAAGTTGAAAAAATAGAAAAAAATAAAAATATAATCCCCTGTGGAAACCAAGAGAAGATGCAATAAAACAAAATTACGTACTTCCCACAAAGTGATGTGAGCAGATGCAAGAATGGATAGTTGGCTTCCGAAGCTTGGAGCTGTTGCGGCCATGTTCCGCCCTACGAAGTGCCGCCACCCAGCTATCCTTTCAGGTCTGGTCCGCAGGGAACCGATATAACTTCTTGGTATCGCTTTTTTGGCACAACAACTCTTCACTATGGTTTAAGTTGCCTACGTAAATATTAGCGTCCGCCACTTTTTGCCACCCAAACAAATCGGCCGGTCTGTGACGTCACAAGTATATCCTCCATCTGCTGCTCTTTATTTAGCAAGGTCGCCCGGAGACGTGTTGCAGGTTTGGTTGCCGCCCGCACCGGCCTACACATGGGCCGGCCGACCGGCTCTATTAGGAGGCCCTTTACACAATATCGCTGTTGTTTATGGAAGGGAGGCCTTGTAAATCCATTCTTACTGCTTTATCCGACCTCCCGGTTCCGCTGCGGCAATTTACGATCCCGCCTCGCTCGCCGACGTCATCGTCGGCCGTCCCGAAAAGTAACCGCTGGTGGGGAACTTGAAATTGGTACGACCGGGATTGAGCGACCTTGAGTGAGATCAAGCTGACAAGTGCGGTGGAGGGATTATCAGCAAAATGCGCACGTGGAAAAAGCCACGGCGGTCTCGGAATTTACTTCCATGTGACAAAAGTCAACTTGTTAGAATAACAGGCGTTTTCAAATTTGAAGGGTGCGCTGTTGGTGTGGACCGTACTAAACATGGCTCAGAGGAAGCCCAAAAAAATTATAGACGAGCGCCTTTAAGAGGTCGTAACAATTTTGTCGACATGCGTCATCATTCCAGCCTCCAAAAAACAACCCAAAAAATGTAACGGATTTTTTTTGCTTCAGTTCAATGGGCATTGTGAAGTTTAGCAATTAGCCAAGTGGACTTTGGTTATTTAAGAAAATCATCCCAAGTAAAACTGAAATTTTCGACAGGCAAAAAATCGTAAATATATATAATTCATAAAAATAATGAATAAATGTATCATTTCATTTATAATAATATATTTCTCATTTCCTTAACAAAAAGCCATTCTCACCTTTGTCTTTGGAATACTTTGACAAAAGACATCACACCTGGAAACTCATTTAAACAGTGGGAAAAATTCTTAACATCTCTTTAAAGGTTCTTTGTGGCCACACGGGTCGATATCTTGTCTGGGTCTCGCTTTTATGGCCGCATTGTTGCGACGACTGTTCGCGGGTCACGCTTGCGGGGCGAGCGGGCCTCTCATAAAAAGGCCACCGTTCAGGAAGAGCGCTGGAATTTTTTTTTTTTTATGGTCCTAATTGGACTTTGGCATTGCGACCATGCTGCTAGGGATTAGACCGGCGGCCCAGTTGGTTGACTCCTGATAGAACACGATATACTCAAGGCTTCCCTTGTTACCCCGGAGGGTGCGCGACTTGTGTGTACGTGCGAAAAAATATACGCTGGTGCGGTGGGCAAGTTCAGCCCCGCTCCGAAGCGATTTGTCTCAGCCAAAAGGTTCCGTTGTCCTTCACAGACCAACGGACCTCCGCATTAGTGTTGAAGAAGGAAGCGCAAAAAAAAAAGGGGGTGTATATGTGTGTGTGTGGCCAACTTTGGCGAAGAGAGTATTTGGGGCAGTCTAATGAGAGTTCCCAAGGAGGCTGTGGGCGACTCGTCTGACCTCTCCATCACCCACCTGCGCCGAAATCAAAAGCTAGCCCTGTAGACCCATTTATCTCTCTATAGGTGTAGAAATGCCAGCGAAGCGGCGCTGAGGGCCCAAAAGGAATCCATGAACAAGCACAAACGGGCTTCTCTCTTATCATAAACAGAAAATGCATCGCTAATGGGAAAGGGCGGATTTTTTTTTCTTCTTGAGTAGCATGAAGTGAAGCTTGGGAGTGAATTCACAGCAAGGGGGACATCGGTCATCGGGTTCGAAAGAGTTTCGGACTGAAAGACAAGATTTTTTTTAGCCACTTTATAAAGTCTGGCACGATTCGGCGCACGATATGGTCACAAACGGGTGAGGATTGCACAAAAGCGACGTAGACACGCAAGCAGTAATGGTCCCTAAATAGATGATAATCTCTCTCCCAGAGGGGCTCGGAGCCGGCCGGGACTGACACCGGACAATAGAAAATCACGGCGGGCAGCGTTTAACAGCCAGCGCGGGTCAAGAGCGACTAATGGCCTTCCCGAGAGCGCTGCCACCACAAACAACTAGTGTTTGTTCGCCGGCTATCTTTAGAAGCAATTGAGTCGGGAAGGGGGGTGGGGGTCCAAAATGTCGCCATTTATTTCTCAAGTCAACCTCAATTAAACGTGTCTGAGTGCTATCGGACAAATCCCCAAAAAGATGGCGAAAGACAAGGTAGGGATTTTTTTTGCTGTCAAAAGGGCAAACAATAGCAGCTTCGACTAAAAGGCACTCGCCAAAATATTTGAAAGGACTGAGAAAAAGTTGAACTTATGACGATGGAGCAAACTGCATCGAAACTGGATTATACTTCTTGAGCTGTCTCAGGAAGTAAAGCCTCTGCTGGGGCTTCTTCCGGACAGAGTCTATGTGCCCCCCCCACCCCCAACTTCTTAATTCAAGTCGACTTCAAAAAATGTTTGCTTCAAACCAAAATGGCTGCCTTCCATCCTGACGCGGAGGATAAATATCTTCTAATCTTTCAGGCCAGTCAGAAACATTTGGTCTACCAAGACAGCGTGCCACGAAACGTTGCCTTCCGTTGCTTTGGCAAAGGCGTGAGAACATGATTGCTAATTGCCGTGAATTAATTCCATTGATGGCTTTCCCGCTTACTTGTATATTAGCTTGATGCTCGCAATTATATTTAGACGCGCACCTCATTAATTTTATGTTACAGAGAAACGCGATCAGAATTCCCTTCATTGAACATTACGGGCAAATGTAATCATAAATTAATAACGGAGGCTCAATGGAGTGGCTCGGGTTCAATTAGGTGAGAATTATTTGACATGTTTATTTGTGCCAAGGACACCGACTAGCTTGTCTTGTAAAGCGCGCACTCCAGAGCTGCAACAATCTGGAAAGGAGCAATTCAAAAAAATCACCTTTCCGTACTATACATTCATACAAGTATGAGGTGGCTTTGAAAAAAATGTCCTCAACTTAAATCAGGGGTGTTAAACTCGTTTTTGTTGTGAGCCGCAGCGTAGTTATGTTTTCCCTCATTGGGCCATTAATGATTTAAATAGAAATGCAGAATCCAGTGATTGAAAAGGCCAACAGTTTTCTAATTTATTTTGAAAGTGGGATTGTGACAAAAAAAAATTCAACAATTTTCAAATTGATTTTCAAATTGGGATTGTGACAAAAAAAATGTTTAAACAATTTTCTAATTTATTTTGAAAGTGGGATTGTAACAAAAAATATTACAATAATCCAGTATTATTAAAAGTAAGATAATTTACAGTATTGATATTTTAATAAGAAACACTGAGTTGACATGATTTGCCTTTGCGGGCCACATAAGATAACGTGGCGGGCCGGATCTGGCCCCCGGGCTTTGAGTTTGGCACCTGTGACTTAAATGTGATGGAGGTGCCTATCTTGTACTTTTCCAGTGCTGTTTTCAATCATTTTCTGAGAATAAACAACACATTTATATGCAGGGTGCCGATCCAAGCTGGCTTCCTTGGCACTCTGAAAGTCAGCACTTTTTCTCCAATTCATTGCAAATTGGCAGATTGTTTTCATGTTAATTCAGCTCGGGAACACTGTCACACCTGGCTTTTTTGGTTTTTTTTTCTATTTATTTATTTTGGCTGCACGCGGGCAAATACGGCTTTGTAAAATTCCAAAGATACACACAATCTCTCGGCGGCAGACACAAACGCCACAATTAAGCTCAATTATGCCAAAAAAAATCAACACGGTAAAGCCATTTCCATTAGCCGCCATTTTCAGTGCGCTTGATTCTTGTCCGAGGCAACGGTCGCTCCGGCCGGCATGGCGTGTCTGGAAAACCTCGACGCCACCGTTCGTCCCCTTCCGTCACGACAGCGGACGAGCTGCGGAAGGCCGCACGCATGCAAAGGCTGATCGGCGATGACAGGCGAGCAGAGGTAAGCACATTCCGTGCTGCGCAGCGGCGGCCATTAAGCCCGACTTAGCACTGGCGCTGAACAAGATTGCTTAGCTCAGCTACGAAACAGCCACTCGGCGTTAGCTCTCCTACCTGCCAGACTCGGAGCCATGCTGAGAAAAAGTCTGTCAAATAATTATGTCAGACTTTTTCTAAGTAAAGCCGCAAGTAATACTGTCGCCACTTTGACGCGATTCAACTTTGGACGAAAATGGCTGCTTCAACCCAACATGGCCGCCACTCAGTTCAATTTCTCCTTGGGAGTTTATTTTTTGCACCCTATTAGGACAGAAGTATCCTCTAACTTTCATTAGATCAAAAATTAAACGCCCATGGACTTTATTTCCAAAATGGCCGCTTTAGTCCAAATCCTTCCTGTTCAATTTCAGATATATATTATCAAAACTCTTCCGATACACGTCAATTTATGTGAGGAGGGCTTCTTTTTTCAGATTTTCCAGGCCTTATTTTTAGTAGAATTCGGCTTCAAAACAAAATGGCTGCTTCCCTGTCGCTCTTCTACAGCAGCCATTTTGTTTTGATCGGACATTTTTTTCGTGTTAAGATATTTCTGCCAAATTTCAAACTGCTGTCGAACGATATATTTTTTCTTTTTCATTGGAAATAGCTACTTGGGAGCAAAAGTGTCTGCCTTTCTGTTGAATTTCAATCAAAGAGCCCTTGAGACTTTTTTTTCAAACGTCTTGTTATGATAGACAAGTGCACCAAATTTTATGGCGGTGTCAGGAAGGGCCACTTTTCAATGGGATTCTCCTCAGAATTGCTGATCTGAGAAAAAAGGGAGGGGGGGGGTCAACTCTCGCCCCTTGCCGCAGGCGTACAAGCCGAAATGTGGCCGCTGTTCCTGACCGACGCGGAGAAGCAGCTCGACACGGAGTCGGCCACGCCATCAGGCTCCCTGGGAGCAGCAGCCCGCCTCTTTCGATCTGCGTGGACCAGCACAAACGTTCACTCCCATGCTTTTTTTTTTTTGCTTATATACTCTCTTTTCTTAACAAATGCAAATAAGGCTCTTGATTAATTTACCGGCATATTTTGCAAATGTTGCAGATGTCCTCGCACTAATGGAGATCTATTCTCATGGCTTGCATTGTCCCCATTACAGATGTATTCTTTCAAAAGCGATCCACTTGCCCTGGATGGGGAGTAAACAGGAACGCGAAAAAAAGTCTCTAGTTGGGTTAATTAATTTGCTCGTATCCCACGGCAACAACCCGACACACCCACTTCCTCCCCGTCATCCAAGGAGAAGGAAAACAACACCCTCCCCGTAATCGAGATCACGCTAATTAGCATGCGGCTATTCGCAAGTGGTGGACGACCTGCGTCAAAGGGTCACCGAGGGTCACGAGAACGTTCGGGCAGAGAGGGGAGGAACCAAATGTAAACTTCCGAGGCCTAAGAAGAGATGGAACACCAGAACCTCCAGACTCCAAAGTAGATGCGCTCTGCACGACGGTGCCGTGCCGCCACACCTCATAAGTCAACACGGAAACAGTTGATGGCGCCGGTTGCCGTGGCAACAAGAGAGTGGTCTGAGTCAGGCTGCTTCTTTGTTCAAGAAAGAACATCACAGTCAAGTCATCCACGTGGAAAAAGATGGGGTCTTTTTTTTTTTTTTTTTTGCCGTGTAATTCTGCGGCGGATGAATCCCTTCCTATTTGTTGAGAGCCGTTACGATGAGACGGGGAACAGCCAGTCGTTTGATTTGCTTGCGGACGCAGCGTGAGCCAGAGCGGCGCATAATCCCGCATGTCAGCACCGCTTTGCGTCAAGCCGCCTCCTATGTTGTCAGTACTCGGGCCGCACAGTGAGGTTTTTTTTTTTTACACAAACATGCGGCACACTCAGGAGGGGGTGAAGCAAGCTCCCACCCCGCCCTGCATGAGCCGTGTTGTGCGCCAGATTATCCCGCCTCAACCTCACCTCTGACAAGCTTCAAGTAGGCAAACACGCCTCCTCCACTTTTATATCTGGCTGCTGTATGATTAATTCAGCAACAAAAAAAGCAACGGGGGCAAAAAAAAAAAACAGCGAGCAAAGAAAAAAAAATCACTAAATGCCACCTCAAAAGTTGAAAGTGTAAAAAAATAAAATAGAGTGAAGCTAATGGGGGGGCTATACAGCAATTGAATATATCAGGAGCTCTCTCTGCTGGTGGAAAGTAGTAGTACCCATATGCATACTATTAAGTATTACCATTTTGTTTATATATTTATGGTATTATATGTAAAATTATTATATATAAAATAAAAAATAAAATATACTACACCATAATTCAATAATATAATATAATATAATATAGTATAATACACCCATCAATCAATTTTTTGGCAGCGTGGAGTGCGGATGCCTTAAAGGAGGTATGTCATGCATCAGCATCCAATCTGTCAATCTCAAGCGAGTGACCCACAAGCCGGCGACTGGTGATTCTCTTGCAGCACGAGCATCGGCGGCTCACTTTCTGGCGCTTTTTTGTCGCCGCGCTCCCTTTTCAGCCGCAGCCGTTTCCCCGAGGCTTTGAGTGTATACTCTTTGTGCGCTCCCCTCCCTTCCCTTCCCTTCCCTTCCCGGCGTTCCCTCTCCCCAAGTCTCAGGAATGATACGTGAGGTTTCGCCTCTGCTGAGGAAGCAAGCGTGCTAAATCCTGGGGCTCAACTTCAAAAAAAAAAAAAAAAGAAAGCTCTAAAGACAGCCCCGCTTCGGCTCCGGCAAGTCGGATGACTACGACTGCTACCTCAGCTGGGAGACCTTCACTCTCAGTTGCGGGTTCTTCCTCCCTAGGAGAGCATCTAATCCCGCCCCCCCCCCCACCTCGCATTGAGAAACCGGGAAGCGGGGCGGGGTGGGAATGCAGAGAAGAGCAATTTTGCACAAAAAGTAGAGAACATTCAGTTGCTTGTCACCGGGCAGAATTAGGAGCCATCCATCTCTCCATTTTCTATAGGGTCTGTCCTCACCCACCCATTTTGGAGAACTTTGACCACATTGCTGTGCAGTTGCAGCCATCCCATCAATATTTCACCACATAGGTGAGCGTGCTGCCTGATTGACTTGGAAGGCTCCAGTGCCTGTGCGGGGCCGTTCTCCACATACTTGTTTGAAATATTTAAGGAAGGCCTGTCAGGGCGTCCGCGTCTCCCTCGCACGGAAAGGGAGAACGGAAACGTCGCTTTCACTGTCTTTTCGTTTGTTCACGTGAGTTTGCTGGAAGTTTTTCAGACGGTGACCTTAAGATGATCCTCTACAAGTGCCCCTGCCATTGGCTGGCGGCTGGACCAGGGCGTGCAACGTCAACTGTGATTGGCTTGCCGATGAGGGCAAGCGCTTCAGAAAGCCATTTCGATTGCACAACTTTGAGACTTAAATGGCATCCATCTGAATAATGCAACCATCATCTTGGTATTACTCAATCAAGATAGACAACTTTGTCTCAATGGATACTCATGAATCTGAGCAAACAAAGATCACACGAGGTGTCCCGCAAGGGTCCACCCTTGCACCACTCCTATTTGATTTCTTTCAGCTGTCCTTTGCTTAAATTGTGGATCATCAGAATCTCGTCACACTTGTGCAGAGGATATCAAATTTGATATTTTAGCACAAGTGCATTTATCATGAACGGACGAGAATTTCCTTCAGCTCAATCAAGACCCCAAACGTGAAGTCATTGGACTCAAACAAACTTTGGGTTGAAAATTCTTTTGTTTACTGGGGCATCCTCGTGACTCTATCCTTTATTCTTCTTTTAATCCCCATTATTTTAATCCCCAGCTTTCATTTCTCTCTCATCTTTTATCTAGATGAATGCTCAGTTTGAATCCTTTTAATCTCATTTGTCGATATGATTTTGTCTTCCTATTTCGTTTCCGTAACGCTTGAAATGTTGGACGGCAAGCTGTTTGAATTGTCTCGTACACCAAATGCGCTACACAAATAAACTTGCCTCGCCTTGCCAATAGGTGGGCGGAAGGCAGCACAAAGGTCCCTCGAGAAAATCAGCAGAACCGGGCTAAACTCAGCCCACACGTACAAAGCTGATCAATCCGAGAGCCCGCCCATCATTAGGCATCAAAGCAGGCAAACAAAGCAGCCATTAAAGCACGCTTGCGAAATTCTCTCCCGGTTGCATAAAAGAGGAAGAATTCCCCCCGGTGAGGCAGCCTCAGCACACCCCCGCCCGCTTCCTGACAAATGACCCCCTTCAGAGTACGAGATGAAGGTCAGCCGTGTTTGCCGGCGTGCGCAACAGATGATGAATCAACTTCTGATGACATGGCCGTCATTCCTCTGTGTCTGTGTCTGTCTCTCCCGCTTGGGATGAATGTGAATATATGGCACCGAGCCACATTTTTCATTTGGGGCCTTGACACTCAGCAGCAAATAGAAGGCGGCTCAAACAAGACGCTCCCTCGACCTCCGTTGCCCCCCCTGCGGGATCATCTCTTGAGCTCCAAAATGTGGCGTCTCTCCCCCCTCCCTCTCGGATCATCTTTTGAGCTCCAAAGTGTGGTGTCAGCAACGCTTCAGTAGCTTTGCTTTCTCTCTCGCCTCTATAACAGGAAAGTTTTTCTGTCCAGGGACCCCTTATGGGGGTAGGGTAGTTTTTGCGGCACGCGGCAACTTTTCCAGACTATTTTTCAAAAAATGAGTTTAAGCCTCTCTTTGAGGAGAAGCATTTCCTCAGGCACAATTGACTCTGGCTTCTTTCTTGTCATATGAATAAAAACGATGTGAAAATGATTCCGCTCAGGTTTGCTTTATAGGACAAATGAAGTTTGTAGAAAAGTTATCAGACAGATTGGAAAAATCCGATTTAGGTTGGTAAAAGTGACTGTTCTTTTGGAGACTAGCGCCTCCACGTTGTTAATGTTGCTAAGGAAGCAGCGCACGTCATCTAGCGCCGTCTGATAAAAAAAAAAAAATGTTTCTATATTTTTATTTTATACATTTTTATTCATATTGTTTATTTTTATATAAAATATATTTATTTATTTATATTTATTCTATTTTTTTGTTAAATTTGGTTACGTTATTTTCTACTGACAAGCCCATGAATATTTGAAACGTTTTTTTCTATTTTTATTTTTATTCATATTTTTTAGTTTTCATATTTTATATTAATTGTATTTATTTGATTTTGAATCGTTACATTCATTTCTATGAAACAGCTCATGAATACTTGAAACATTTCAAAAATAGCTTAGGAACCTTGGTTGAAAAATAAAAAAATCTTTCATGTAAGGGCTCCCTGGACTGGAATAGTTCAAGAACCCCCCGTGAAGGGATCAGCCATCCCACGCCGATTCGGAAACTGACAAACTCCCGCCGAGAAAGTCAGCGATCTTGATACTTCCCCGCGTCTCGGTATCGACGCCAGCGTGGTCTTATCGTAACCGTCTTGGTTGTTTCTCATCCGTCAATAGGGATGAGGTGCTGAGGGTGGGAGTGTTGGGGGAGGGGGGGGTTGTACATCAACGGGATTAACGGCTGTGTAGCTTTTCAATGAGGTCTCTATCAGCGATGGCACTCACATCAGTCTTCTCAAGTAGGCTACCGGGAAAACGGTCCGGGCAGAAAATTCTTTTAAGACCGAGGGGAGTCTATCACAAAAAGAAAATGTGCATTCACGGAAGCCACGGCAAGATGTTGCACATGGCGCATTGAACGTGTGGCATTCATTTCCGAGAATCTTCCTGCAAATTCGGAGTGAGAAAGACCATTCAACGCCGTAATAAAGGCCAAAAAAGAAGTCTCGGCTCTCACATCCCGGCGCTCGGCGGTGGGTCCGCGTCGATCCACTCGGGTCCTTCTTTTGTGACTTCCCCTTGCCTTGTCTGGCATCCTCTCCTTCGCAAAAGACCCCCGTTGGGTCTGTTATCATGCGCCAATGGAAGCCCGGCGCTGCGTCTCAAAGGTTCATTTTGTCAAAATAACGACGGCCCGGTTTGCGCTTTCAAGCATCCGTGTAGCTGAGGAACATCTGCTGCTGAAAAAGACAGCCAAACTTTTGCCTAATGTCTCAGCACAAGTTACCGACTTTGCCGAAATCCGCGGATCTGAAGCGGATCCAGGATTTTCGTCTTTTTCGACCATTTTCCAACGTACATTTCGACTCTCTATAAGGCCGGAGTGGACAATCGGAGTGGACAATGTTGAACCACATTTTTTTTGTCTACCATGGGATTTAAGGACTTTCAAGGACTTTCAAGGACTTTCCAGGCGTTTCAAGGAGTCCATGTCAGCAGCGTAGTGAAAATTAACATTTGATTTCTTTGCGCAGATTATCGCTCCCTCGATAAAGTTCTAAATGTGCTTTTTAGATTGAAACTGAACTAAACTGAGATCGAATTTTACAAAAGGCTCATAAAGTCCGAACGCGTCTCAAGGCCAGAAATTTTCAGGTAATAATTCCAGGCCTAGTTCTTTTATACTCCCAACTTTTATACTTTTTTAAGGATCAAAACAGTCAACAGCAACTTTAAATTGCTCACAGGCAAAACATTTTCAGCCAGACACACACAAAAAAAAAACTGACTCCAGCTATTTCCATGAAATTTTGGGACGTGGATAAAGGAGCAGCGCATTCCATTTTACTGCAGGAATATCATCGCTTTTGTTTATTTGGATTATCTCCGTGTTTACCGTGACAAGCCTCCAGAGGTTTCTGCTTGAGTCAATATAGAATCAGAGATCTAAAAGCCACCGCGTGACATCAGTGAATTACTCGAAAAAGGAATGCGTTCTTGTTTGCAGGTCTGGCGCCGGCGTCATTTTGGCGCGCCGGCTTGCCCGCAGCAAAGACGAAATGAAGACGAGGCCTCGGGGCGTGCGCAAAGGCGGCGGCGGCGGCGTGCGGAAGAGGCGCGTCACACTCCGGTAATAGGCGCACGCACATTATTGAAAGTGGTTAGCACAATAGTCCCCTGGCGAGACTTTGCGCTGTCACCCGAGCGCACCGAACACCGGGAGAAAAAGAAAAAAAAAAAAAAAAAAGAGAGCCCTTTCAAAGCGGGTTTTTCATTTCAGAAATCTTCTCCAGCCTGATTCCCAGATGAGGTTATCAACTTGGAAAAGTAGATTATGGAAAGGAGTCAGACGTTTATTGAATCCTAACATACGTACATATATATATATTTAATATATATATATATATATATATATATATATATATATATATATATATATATATATATATATATTTAAATATATATATATATATATATTTAAATATATATATATATATATATATATATATATATATATATATATATATATATATATATATATATATATATATATGTTTTAATGATTTTAATGTAATCCTTTTATTAATCCTGCTTTATATGCCTACACAAAACAACTGCTGGATGTTCATTTCTAATGTACCTGTTTGGACACGCGTCTTGATTCTGAGGTGACCGTGAAAAAAATAATGCTATAACTATAAATTCATATTCAAATGGGGTAAATTTCGCTTATTGCAGGGGTGTTCTGGCAGCGGAACAGTGGGGGGGTTTACTGTACATCACTGGCCCGCTTTGCAAATGGGGCTTTTTTTTTTTCTTTCCGCACAGCTGCCTCGTCGGAGTAAGCACATTAGCATGAGGAGTGTAAGCGCGGAAAACGATGCAAACATCCCCCTGACATAAAAGCACATCCGAGTGTACTTTACGGCCTCTCCGACACCCCTCCATCTCCTCCTCCTGCTAATTTGCGGCAATCGAAAAAAGAAAAGCATGGAAATGACACTGACGGGGATTTAGTACTCCTCCACTCAGCATGCAGAATGAGATGTTCCATTAAGCGAAGCCCGCCCGCCCGCCCGCCACCTCGCCAACCCCAACCCCCACATCCCTTCCCTTCCCTTCCCTTGTTTATTTAGAGAGTCTGATATTGTCTAATGCAACACAAGACGGCAAGGCGTGTTCGAGCAAAAACTTTTATAGCCGCCCCTCGCCCAAGAATATCAATTAGCTGCGGCAGAGCCGAGTGGAAACGCTCGGCACGATGCTAATGGACTTTTAAATCGCTCGGCAAATTCCCCTCATTAATGCAGTCCCCGGCCACTGCCGCCATTTGATTTCAAAGGTCAACTCGCAAATGTCAACATAGGAGCGGTAAATAGAGGACACTTTTTTGACGCGGCGGAAAATAAGAGAAGGCGGGTAACCGCGCTAACGTATTGTTATCTCCTGTTTATTGAAGACAACACGTTTATTACATGAGTTCTTTTATTGTCTGGGTCAAAGCGAAAATAAACCAAAGATACTTTTCGATAAACATCAACATAATGGCTATAAAGTTCAACGTTGCAACCGAAGTTGCTAGCTGTTTTATGCTAGCCGGCTGTTAGCGGTCGTGTTTGAGTCAGCAAATTTAATAACCATTCTTAAATCCGAAAGAAGTCAAGACAAATCGGAAAACGATTCTACACTTCGTGGTTTTCAAAATAAAACCGAAAGAATTTAATTGTTTATCCGCAACGTCCACGTCGATTTAACAGCAAATAACTGCCGGCTACACACCAATCAGCATTTTACAGGAAAGTTTGTTGCAGCTAAGAGACCTGAACGATTCTCGGCGCGTCCCATTGCTCCAAATGTTTTTGCTTATCGATTCCCTTTTCCCCCGCTTTGATTGATAAGCTGCGCCGCTTCATTTTTTTTCTCTTCTCCAGATGATGATGCCCGCCCGCCCGTCCAACCGCTCGCTATTGTCCAGACGGAAGCATGCCACTGCATACTGAGAGCCCGCCTTGCTAATTGACAAAGGCCTTCAAAGTTGCATCCAAACTCGAGTTAAAAAAATGAAAATATTCAGCAACGATGACTTCCGAGGATTTTACACACAACCCAAAGAATTTTTGTGTTGGCAGAAATTTTGGTCTACTCGCAAGTGACGCAAAAAGGAAAGTGCGAGCTTATATGCTAAGATAGCAGCAACCTTACAAAGAAAAGACAAACTTTGAAAAGATGGCTATGTATGAAACACCTTATTAAATTCATGAAATATTACAAGCTCCGCATGTGACAATTATGTGAGGAAATTGGTGTGATTCACAGATTGCGGCTTTTTTTTTTATTTTTCTTGGATGCTAATTCTGCACATGCGCCAGATCACTTAAAAAAAAAAAAAAAAAAACACCTCCTAAGAATGTGGAAAAAACAGTCATGTTCCCGAAGGTGCAAATTCTTCTTGATACAAGCTCTGATAAATTGTTACAGGAAGTTATTCTCAGCACATCACCTCAACGTTTTTTTCCTTCATTTTTATCTGTGCGTCCAGCATGTAAATGTTTACATTATATATCTGTGTGCAATTTCAAGCGGGAGACATTTCCCAACCCCGAAGTTTCACCTATTATCAGCCGAGGAAGACGTCGAGCAGATTCAATTTAAGGAGATGTAGTGGATCGCAAAGGCCTTTCAGTATTCCGGAACAAATTTGATATGTGTCTGCAAGTCAGACAGCCCGGAACCGTGTTGTCAGGCGGGGAGGAAAGTAGCTAATAGTTTTCTTGGCGACTTCAATTTCCTATCATTGCGCACACATTCCAAGCTTATCGCTCATGCAATTCTCCTTCCAAGTAAAGCAACCTGGACTACGTACAAATATATACATAGACATTCATAAATACTACATAGACATACTTATATATATAGGTATACATATATAGTACATCTACATGTATGCGTATATGCATATATACATAAATACACATACAAACTTATATGTATATGTATACATATATGTACATATACTAGACATCTTAAGGTATACATATACACATATGTATACATGTACACGTACATATATAAATATAAAGTACATATATAGACATATATATATATACACTACAGATACATACTTATATGGATAGGAATACATACATGTATAGTATGAATACATATGTATACATAAATACATATTTATATGTATAGGTATACATCTATATGTATACATGTACATATATACATGTACGTATACATATATGTACATATACATACATACTATATACAAACATATACACATACATATATAAATATATACACACACTATACTATATACTACATTAGACACACAGAGCCACACAAACACGGATATACACATAGCATTTCTCCACACGCCGATTATATGTGTAATTTGAAAAATACAGCAATGGCATGAAAGGAATGAGCCCATTTTTTGGCAGCCTTTCTCCTTCAATGCACATTGTGCTTTTCAAACGTCTTGGCTAGCTGTCAAACTTTGTTGTGTTCCGTCGACTGCTAAGTAGATGCTAACTGCAAGAACATGTGCCATGTTGGCATTAAGATCCTTGGAAGCCGTGTTGTTTGCAATACGCCACGTGTAGTTGCTTTTAAATTTGCTTTGGCAAGCCACCTGCAGCTCAGAGTGACACTTAACAGCTTGAAGTATCGTTTTTTTTTTTTTCCCCCCCTCAAACAAACTGCTCAATGTCCCCATTATTGTAGAAGCTAATATAATTGTTGATGATCTAAACATGGTATTGCACTATTTAGGCAAATGAAGAAAAACAACATATGCTTAATCATTTTGATACTCACAGTTGGTTGCCAAGGTGTTTTCCCAATCGCCAGGCCTGGTGGGAAAAACACAAGCTGGAGTGAGCAGGTGAAAACAGAAGAGGAAGTAAGCAAAAACAACAAGCCAGATTACCGATGGGAGTCTGCGTAGGAGGTTTTTTTATTTTATTATTATGATTATTGTTGAGCTCACTCTTCACCCTTGCGCTCCTTGCATCATTTTTGTCTTTAGCTGCAATATTAATGAAATATCCATCAGCCGGCTGAGACTCCCAAACACCATCTCTCATTACAATGATGCTGCGCAGGCACTAAAATGTCGGCGGTTGTTTTATTTGTCGTGCAGGTTAGATGATTTCATCGCGTGAGGCTGCGGAATCAAATCTTTATCACCTGGGGATTGCCTCCTTGAATTTCCTGCCTGCCTTTTAGATTGTTGTGTGAAAAGAGTTCTAAAAATAATTGATCATTACATTCATTCATTAATCGTACAAACCAAAAAGAAACACAAAAATTCCATCCATGACCCAAATTGCGCGGCTTCACAAACAAGGCCCAACTAAGGGTAATTAAATAGAGAAGGGGGAAAAAAAAAAAAAACGCTTTGAGAGAGGCTGGATAATTCCAAGGACGGCCGCAACGAACGGTTTGATTCCAGTCAAATGCGAGGAGGGAAAACAAAAGGTGACTTTTGATGTTTTTTTTCCCTGCGAGAACAAAAGATAGGAATTAGCGACGGAGAACAAAGACTCGGTCCTCTTTTTAAATCACCGCCGACGACTGCAACGAAAGTGACTGGAAAACAATCAAGCACTCATGCGAGGGCGCGCTCGCTATTGTCGCCATAATGCTACATGCTAGTCAGAAATGGAAAAGATCTACGATCGTGGTAGCGTGTACGTACTGGCCGAGGGATTTTTCAAGGGAGAGTTTGCCATTTTGAAACTCAGTGCAAAATTACAATGTCACTTGACTTGTTCTCGCGCTGCTAACAGCTAATCAGAGCGATCCCAAATGCTAAAGTGCCTGGGTTACTTTGGCCTAATTGTTTATGCTAGCCTTAGGGCCAGTTGCTAGCAAACATTTATATATACATATATATTTATATTATACATTTTTATTATATATATTATATATTTTATATAATATAAATATATACAGTTTTATTTTTATTATATATATTAATTTATATTATATCTATTTATATATTATTTTTCCAGGGGTGGCTTCTTAAAAGTCAGTTCAGGGCTATATGAAGAAGGCATAAAGATTTTACATTTGATCCACTGGCTTTTCACATCATTCATTCATTTTAATTAAAAGCTAAGAGTAGCCTGAGGGTCCATTAGGAAAAAAAGAGAGGGGGGAAAAAAATGGTAAAAGCACATTAAGTGGGAGTTCATTGTGTCTTTGGAGAACGGATGCTCGGTATGAGCTGTCGAGCTCTATTTTTGAAAGCGGCCTCATTGCCCTTCATTATGCATGCCATATTGAACCAAACCAACAGGTAATCAAGGCCAATCAAATATTCATTGGGACGCATTTCCCCGGAGGAACAAGGAAGACGCACGAGACGGAAAACACAAGTATCTGTGAAAGTCGGCAAAAAAAGGTGAACGCGACTGAGCTTGCTGTCTTTTCTTTTAGCGACGCCGCTATCTCCTAGCAACAGAGGCGTACCCGCTAGGAACGTTAAGCCCAACATTACATCTTAAGTTTTTCGCCATCAGAAATGGGGGGGGAAGTAAAAAGGAAAAAGGTGCGCTGTTTTGCTGCATCTCGTTTCATCTTTAACTTCCAAGTGGTAATTAGCAGCCATCGTCCATTTTTCTACAGCTTAATCTAAAAAAAAGCTTTTAAGAAAAGAAGTTGTGTTTGATGAAAAAAGTAATGAGATTTGTTAAAAAACATAATTTAATTTAGTCGTGAAAGCGCGTGAATTTTTAGCTTGAAAACTCGAAAATATGACTTTAGTCGCCGAAGTAAATTACTTTTATAGAGAGAGCGAGAGAGGAAAGCAATACACAGGTGCGCTGTTTTGGAACAACTTCTTTGTCTTTCAGGTGCTAATTAGAGGCCATTGTTGTGCTAATCACAAATCTCACTCACAAACGCGGGTCATTATCTCGACATCGTAGGGGGCTCGGGGGATTGTGGCGGGGAGGGGGCAGACCGGCTGGGGAAAAGATTTGATCACCATTACGATAGAGTTCAAAGCCATACAATGTGCAACGGGGCAGATTGGATCTTTTTCAATCAATTTGCATATAGACGGTTTTTAATATCAATTATGAGATGGGATTGCACGATTTGTTTCATGCCGGCTAATTGCGCCTCGCAGAATTGCGGGCACATGACTCCGAAAATAGCTTTGAGGCGAGAGCAAAACATAATCGAGGCCAAGCTGGAAACGGCCAAGTTCAAAAGTGGGTAGAGCGCGGGCGGGGCGGGGGGGGGGAGGGAATGGAGCAAATTTAACATGCTTGTTGTCTACCGTGAAATATCGTTTCATCCCGTCCATCCGAGCTGCGCTTTTAATAAGGGGGAGGCCGATCGAAGTGACAAGATTTACAGGCCATTAAGCGACACCGGCAGAGGTCAGCTCATTTTTCTCAAAACACGTGCCAGGTGATTCTTTGGAGGAGATAGTGCTGGATTCAAAATAGGGAGTCATTTCAATTCAAGCGGGAATTAGCTACAGGAAACAACGCCAGAACATTTCTTCAGAACTTTGGTTCAGTCAAAGTTTTGGACTCGAGATGGGTTCGACGTTCCAAACGATAAAACTGCAAACTGATCACATTTAGTGCGAGATGAACAATCTATTATAATTAAGTCAGGCAAGCAAAGTAGCTGCTGTAGCTAACATGCTAAGGCTAACCGAGCAATGCTAGCGACAATTGTTGTTGATCACATTTAGCGTGAGACAAACAATCAATTACATTTAAGTCAGGCAAGCAAAGTAGCTGCTGTAACTAAAATGCTAAGGCTAAAGCAGCTAACATGCTAAGGCTAGCCGAGAAACGCTGGCGCCAATTGTCGCCGAAGTATTGTTATCAACCTTCGCTTGACAATCACAATAACATCAGTTAAGATTGTCATCCGGGGTCGTCGGAGTTCATGTTGATGCACCGCGGCTGGAAAAATGACTTTTATGAAATAATAATAAAGCTTCGTGATTGGCGGCTGGTTGAGCCGCGTGACTTTGCGACAAGGGCACAAAACTCAAGCCGGGCAGCACGATGAATCTTTAACAAGCAAATGTTTATTTTCCTGCCTTGCAGCGTAGCAATTCTCTGCCCGGCGTTGTTGATAACCTCATTTAGGCCAAACAATCCAAAGATGAAGGTTACTGCGGAGGTAGTGGCGGCGTAGATTCACGCTAATAAATAAATAATGGACTGCAAATAAAGACTACAAATAGTTGAAGCATGCCAAATTCAAAACGGATCTATACCGGCGCCCTTGATCCTACAAATACTTTGGTAGTTCAGGGAAGTTCTTTTTCAGACAACTTTTTAACTCCAACAACATTTCTTTGACATTGTAAACTGTGAAAATGTCGAAATGTTTCTGGTTGAGCGATAAATGACAATGAATAATGTCGTTTTCACGCGATACAGACGGCAATTAAAAATTCAGTCTTTATCGTACTTAAGTAAAAGAGATCAAGCGTAATTTCTACCAGTGGTGGATGGTCAATAGAGGGCGGTAGAGAGCTGACCTAGTTCACGTTACTACATCGCTACGTATGCTCACCTGGGAGTCCTTTGCACTTTAAGTCGGCTCCCGACCCAACGGTCGGGGCTTGGATCCCCGTCCGGCCATTGCGACCGTATCATCAAGATGCAAAACTCCCAGTTGTTCCTGAAGCTGCGTCTTCAGGAAGTGAAAGAAGAGTCAGTCTGAAGTAAGGAAGGTAGAAAAGTCAAAAGCTATTTACCGTTTGCACTCGCAGCCCTGCCAAGTCATTGATTGGAAGATGGCAGGGAAAAACGTTGCCGCATCCTCGACGGACCTTCTCGTCTGGTCAGCGACCTGCAGAAAGCTTGATAATCCTTGTTGTGGATTTCAGTTCTGTTAAAGCGATGCTCTTGAAACAAAGATGGCCGAATGGAAATGTTTTGCCTCGACGAAAAAAATTGACCACAATCGTGACGATTACCGTCAGATCCAGCCCGATTGTCAGATAAAGTCCAAGCAGTTATCTGGACCAGTTTTCCGAATGCAGAATCATCGTGCGTGATGTCGAAACTCAGTCCAGACCATCTGAAACGTAAAGTGGGCTAAATCGTGCGAACGTTGAATCGGTCGGAATTTTGCGGTAGTCTCAGAAGACAGGAGGCAAATGCTATCATCAAAGATACGATTCTCAGATTTCCCTGAATGCAACCGTAGCCGATAAATCATCCGGATACGGGATTTTCGAGGTGACCTTCTCTTTGTGGCGATGCTCCCATAATTCCACTCAAAGCAAAATATGAAAATGATCTACAGACGCTTAATTGGAACGATTTTTTCCTCCTTTATTAGCTCTTCGTGGCTCGCTGCTTCCTCCGAGTGGCGGCGGCGGCCGGCGGGGGCGGGGGGGTTGGACGGCGACTGATTGAGATTTTAAAGCTCGGATCCCGGCGGAATTGCCCTGGCGCGGGGCTTTTAATTAGATAAAGCTTGGACATACACTTTACAGCCGCGTCAAGCTAAAAGGCTGCGCGTGTCGTAAATATCAGTCGAGACATTAATAGAATCGAGATTAGAGGGCGGGAAGTGTGGATTGGTGGGGGATGGGATGGCAGAGGGGCGACTTCACTATTTATAGTGACTCACATGGACGACTCCATTAATGTAAGGCCTCGCCTTACTGGAAATGCAAATCCATGTCGCGTACATTTTTGGTTGGTGGCTGATTCCCATTCTCAAGCAGAATTTTATTACTTTTGGATTTTTCATTATCGTCACTTTGACTTTAGTTTATTAAATTCCATAAGTTTTCATTCCTTTCTGTAGCAGGTTTATTAGTTTGTATTTTTTATTTTAGCTTCATTTTAGGTAGCTTTTTATTAGTTTCAGTGTTAGCTTTATTTTTTTTATACGTATGATGAATTTGTCGATTGCAAGATTGAAAAAAGGTCATTAAGTATTGCGTAATAAAGTAAACGGCAATCTCAACACACACACAATCAAGAACTGCTGCCTTGGAAAGAGTGAAAGCTAAGGTGGTGACTGCCTGCAAGCAAGTCACTCTATAAGGCACCGGGACCACCAAAAAAAAAAAAAGAAAAATCAATAATTCATGGCCATGTGACAATTGCCTACGTGTGCATTTTCGGCATGCTGTGTGCATTATTGAAGACAGAGGCACCACTTTAGTCATTCATCCATTCATTCATTCATTCCGGGAGTTTATTCGAATGCTTGGCCCTCTGAGTACAACAGGAAAAATAAAAATGAGGGCCGGAACTTATGATATTAATTGAATACTGATTCTGAATTGCCATGTAGGGGTCACATTACATTTTGGACACACGCTTTCCATATGTGCAATGATAGTTGCTAATATTTGGAGAATAGGACATTTACATAAGACTATATTTCATGTAGAGCAAAACTATGGAAAGAGTATAAAAAGTTGAATCTCGAGACAATGTCCAGGCTTGACCAAAAAAAAAATCTGTCTTGAATGAGGTCATTTGCATCCTCACCTAATCTTGGCAGTGACGTCGTATCCATTTTGATGGCAACCGTCGGAAAATGTCTTGCCTGTTCATGAAGCGCAGGGACCTCCCAAGTCCGTCACTCGGTGCTGCGGCCCGTCTTACTCAGCACCGAATTCAGCTCGCTCAGCAGATTGGGAGGCATCATAGCCTCGCCGACCCCCAGGCTGGGCCTCTTGCCAGCCATCTGAAGGCTACTTTGCCGGGAAGCGGGCGGGGCTCGAGGGTACGGCTGGCGCGGCGGGTCCATGACGGAAAGCGGCCGCGGGATCGCGGGCTTTGGACCGTCGGGTAGGGAAGTCCTCCTGTTTGTCACCTGAGCACAAAAATGGATGGATGGATGGATGGATGGATGGATGGATGGATGGATGGATGGATGGATGGATGGATGGATGGATGGATGGATGGATGGATGGATGGATGGAAAGACAATATATCTTAACGATAAATAACAAATAGATCAAAAAATAAATAAATAAAGAGATCAAATAAATAAATCAATGGATGAATACGGCTCCGTAGGCCAAATGAGCCAAGCTCCGGCTCACCTGTGTCCTTGAAGCGGAGTTTTGCTGCAGGCGCATTCTGCCGTCCGCCGCGGCTCCTCCGTTGGCGGACGCGGCCACGGCGGCCTCCTCCGGGTCCGAGCTGAGGTCAGAGCCGAACTAAGCATAGAGAGAATGATGAAAAGACCATTCGGGATCAGCGACGCGGTTCCCCGCCTCGCGCTAACCCTTTTGACACCTAAAAGCATCTTTTTTTTTTTTTGCCAGCACTGCTGGGACCTGCCCTCGGATGTACGCGCCAGCCCACACGCCGCCATCAATTGCACCTTGCTACAAAATGATGTTGCTTTGTCGCTATGGAAACTGTCACAGGAAAAAAAAATGGCTAACAGGTAAAAGTGAAGGAAAAGGGTGAAGTGCTCTTGGACGGATTTTGGAAAAATGTCCTCCTCTAATTGGCTCAGTCCAAAAGTGGGGGACAAAAGACCTAATCTTTGGAAAAACTGACAATTTATTTTACAATTGTTTGTTTCCAAAAATGACTAACTGAAGTCGTCCAGCTCAACCGTCAAATTTTATCCTCCACATAGTTTGGTGGTGGGCACAAACCTTATTACACATATTTGGGCTTATCGGTGCGGCGGTAATATTCGTCGTTCTACGCTAGAGGACAAGGAGTATATAAAAAAAAAAAAAACAGCTACTATTTGATTTTCAGTGAGTGAATTTTGGGCTTAGTGTCCTAACATTTCAGCACGATGCCAGATTTACTCATCATCACCCAAGTGAGTGCTCCTCCCCAATGCTTTCGAAACAGAAAAATTGGATTCCCCTTTCGATTAATCTCCATCTGACAACGTTGGCCTTTTTGCTTGCGAGGGCGGTGAAAGGCTTTTACCCAAGTAAGCACCTGTGATGAAAAACACTTGAGTTCCCATAAAAGGCGTCTGGCGAGGCAGAGCTGGGGAGGGAGGAGGGAGGGGGGGGGGGGGGGGGGGGGCTTACACTAATGAAATGTCCACACGCGGCCGTGAAAGCTCAAAAGCCCCATCGGCTTGGAGTTATGGAGTCGGCAACGGGAAGCGCGCCGGCTCACAGTCTAAACGAGAAACAGGATGCATCGCTCCAATAAAGGATAGTTCACTTGAAACTGGTACGATTCCGTACGTTTCAATTCGGCGCAATTGCAATTGGATTCGACATGGGGCAGCTATATATATATATATATATATTTGGTTTTTTTTAAAATATATAATATGTAATATCTATTTATATATTATATATTAAAATATATAGTAGTATATTAATAAAAATAAAATAAAAAATATATAAATATAATAAAATATATAACAATATATTAATAATAAAAATAAAATAATTGGGATTGCAAATGGTGCCTCATTTGACCATTTCTTGATGATGTTCATCACCTTCATCCTGATGATGTCGGTGACCCAGCCGAGCTGCTCGTCCTTCGCCTCGCAGCAGAAATGCCTGCAATGGACGCCCGCGTCAACCTTCAAATTGGTTGCACCCAAACACCATTTTCCAATTGTTGGGCTTACTCACCACTGCTGTTTCTTTGTGTAGACAGTAAATCCCCAGCTGTTGAAAGATGGGACAAAAAGTCATATGAAGAACAAAGAAATATTTTCATGTACCTATGTTGTCAGTAAGCAGTGGTGGCTGCAGGCCACGTCTTTATGTGTTGCCATGCACAAAGCGCCAGAGAAAAACACTTGGAAGGGAAAACAAAAGAAAGTCATGAAAGGTTCAGATATAAATATACTTGATTTATATTTCTTTTTCCATTACTTTTTTTCCCCCCTGATTGTTGTCCTTGAGTTAGGGTCAGCATGTGCACACCATGTGGTCATTATGTTATGTGCACAAATAAATAAATAACAGTAAACAACAATAAATAAAATTAAAAATAAATATGGAAAATGCCAATTTTTGTTCATTAAAAAAAAACAATGGCACATGTGCACAAATAAATAAATAAATAAATAAATAAATAAATAAATAAATAACAGTAAACAATAAATAAATAAAAATAAAATAAATAAATATGGAAAATGCCAATTTTTGTTAATTAAAAAAAACAATGGCCAATATGATGATCTGGCCAATCAATTTATCAGGAAAAAAATAGCCTTTGGGGGATAAAAAGGGTTTGTTTTGCACCATCCAAATTCAATATAATTAATGGAAAATTTGTGCTGTTGACGATAATTAAGATGTTGGCTCCAAATGAATTCTAAAATCAAACGTGCCGCTTGTTGTGTGCGTGACTCCAATTTGCCGTGTCCGAACTTAAAACACATCAGTCACACGCAGGACGCCTGATATGCCAACACGCGCGTTGGCGTCCAGCAACTAACGAGGCGGAGGAGGGAAGACTTGGCCGGCTTGAGAGCAGCCGAGGAGGGGCGAAGCGCGGAGCGGCGCAACGTTAAGTTGAGCCGGGCCTCTCTCCATCGCTCGCTTGCTCACGCAGGGAGAGCGAGTCGGGCCTAATGAGGTAGTGGAGCGCTGCCCGCCCTCGCCGCCGCACTCTCGCTTTTCTCGTCTTGCTTTCGCCACCTCCCGCAGCCCACTCGACAAGTCTATGATGACACGGCGCCGCATCACTCTTCCCCCGCTCCCATCGCCAGCCACTCCACCCCCGGGTTGCGTGATTCACACAAAAAAAGCGCTCGCCTCGCCGCTTCCGTTGCAACCGCGGGAGCAATCGTCAGCCATGATTCAACGACGGCGATGGAAAAGCGGCACGGCGGCGGCGGCCGTACCTGCTCGGGGGCTTCAGCTTCTTCTTCAGGCCCAGGTAACATTTGGCAGCCTTGAGATGGAGCTCCTTCTCAGCTTTGGTGGTCTGAAAAACACAGACAGGTTAGACTTGCTATTGTGCTGAGCTATGCAAAAGAAAAATGAAAAAAAAAAAAGGGAAAAAAAAGTTTTAAATATTTAAAAATTAGTTTTTAAAAAATTTACAAAAAAAAAATATATATATATATATTTTTAAAAAAAATACAAATCAACAGCAGAAAGTGCCAAATGACAGATAAGCAAAATGGAGCCCGGAAGAACAAGGTGAACTCCAAGGTCAAGTTCGCAGAAAACTACAAAACGGCGGCCATGACAGCAAAGCCGCATCCTCCTCCCGACCGATCCCGCTTCCACGCACAACAATTTGCCGATTATCCCCGAGGCCGAGATATCTCAACGACGCGCCGCTCGTACCGCGTTTCGCCCAATAATTAGCCGCATTCTTGTATGGGGAGGAAAGCTTGTCGGAAAAGCGCCATTTTGCCGCCATAGCACGAACGTGTGACTGCGCCTTCATCAATTATTAACGCTTCCTTACACGCCTGTACAAATCCCACGTTTCAACTGCAGATACGCGGCGGGAAGAAAAAGCCTCCGGGGAAGGCTCGCCGCCGGTCCTTCCCAATCTCCAAAGCGCTATTTTTTTCCCTCTTTGTTTTATAGGAGTTCAGCAGGAACCCAAAAAGTGAAATGACACATTCTTGTCACCAGGAGAAATCGAACCGTGAGAATTTAGGCGAGTCTGTTCCGTCCGTCCCCATTGCATTTTTCTTTTCCAAAATCAAGTTGGCCCAAAAAAACGATACGGCAGGTGGAAGTCGGCACGCTGTGTTTGAATGTGAAAATCCGCGGCGGGGCGAGTGTTTGCCGGGGGATGCGGCGGCAGATTAGGCGGGAAATGAAAAAAAAGTGTGGCTCACTTTGATATCTCTGTAGAGCAGCAGCTTGTGGGCACGCAGCACCACAAATTTGTCCTGGAACTTGTGCCCGGAGAGCAGCTTGGAGCAGCCGTCGTTGAACTTCAGATAGCCCCGCTTCGCCGGCCGCTTGGGCTCCGCTTTGCGGGAAAAAAAACGGGAAACGGAGTCAGTCGTCACACGATTGGCTGGTGAGCGGTCAAAATTTCAGCTTTTTCGATTTGACTACATTGAAATGTCGATTTGAATACGATTATTTATTTGTCCTTTTATTTATTTATTTATTTGTCCATTTATTTATTATTTTTGGAGAACATATGGCACTTCTTTATTGTATTTAATTGATTTATTTACTCCTTTTATGTTTTAAATATGTTCAAAATAAAGACTCATCATCATCATTCAGCCCTACTGGTGCAGAAAAAAAATCCTGAAAATAGATCCACCTTATTATCTAAGGTCAGAAAAACAAATGAAGTAAATAACACCAGAATAAAAACAACATTTTCATAAACATACCTTTGTCCAACGTGTCTTCTTTGGCCTTGGCAAACTTCTTCAAAACCAGAAAAGCCGAACTGGGGCAGTCCAGCTCGCTCCACTCCAACACCTGCTCGAGAATCTTCTCGCTGTGGTGCAACGGCCGCTCTGTCCCGAAAAAGAGCAAATTGTTTCCCAGGGCAAAGACGAGCCTGACCTCAGGCGGCAAATTGCTCCACTAATTCCAATTAACTGCAAAACAAAATGATGCTGTTCTTTTTTTTTTTTTTTTTTTCCTGCGGCAGGCAAATTATCTTGAGCGGATCAAGATAGGATTGTAAAAACACACTGGTGTGCAAAATAGAGCTATTATCTCCTTCTAATTGGTGAACGGGGCGTAGCACCATCGGCGTACTGCCGAGTTCTTCCTAACCGGGGGAGAGCGACAACGGGCTAACATATTCAGAGCGCCGGCTTTATCAGCTTTGGCATCTCAGCAGACAAATATTAGCTGGCTCTTATCCGGGGCACGAAGGGTGCCGGGAACTTTCAACGTTGGGAACTTTCCATTGGAATTAACGAGAATTATTGGGAAATAAGATAGAGAGGATTTTTCAATTTGGACATTATTTGCGAGAGAATGTTTTAGCTCTCTAAACTTTTATTTTATTATTTTATCATTTAATTATTTTATCCTTTTTTTTTGTTTTATTTTATTTATTTATTATTTTTTATTCTTCAATAAAAAAAATCTCCAGCGAGATGGCAATGTCTCAGCCCAGGCGCATTTTTGGGAGGGAAACATACTTTGGGTGAAGCGTGGGAGTGAGAAAGGGGGGGGGGGGGGGGGGGGGTGTTAGCGGGGGGTCCGCCAGCTCAGCAACTTCACGACCGAGCTCAACACAACAGCGGCATAATCATGCGAGAGGAAGTGGGTCAACTCCCCTCGCACGCTCCAGAAAGGAAAAGGACGGCCCATGACGAGGGAATTAATTATCATCTTGCATTACGCCGCAAGATTAATGTTCTCACCGTGAGACAAAAAAATTTGGACAGGAAGTCCGGTAACCATAGGAACAATGAATAACAAAAAAAAAATAAGACTCACTGACCAATAGTGCTACGTGGGCTCCCTCTAGTGGTATGCAAAAGAATCGCTGTATTACATGCTACTTTTGTTGAAAGAAATTATTAATGTACATACAAGCGAAGTTTACAAAATCTTACCCAGCTCGCCATTCTCGATGACTTCAAACGTGGTCCACGCGTCGCCGGCGTTAAAGGGGACGTCGCGCATGCTCAGCGCCGTCTCGGCGAGCTCCGCTGAACGCATGCTGGGCCAAACCTGGTAAGCGCACCACAGATTTTTTTTTCCAGCTTTGCTAAACTGAAATTTAAGTTCATGTGATGCAATATCCGCTTGCCAGAGGCAGAGCTGTACTGTGTTTGTTTGCAGATTTAAAAAAAAAAAAAAAAAAGACACAACCAATCGTAGCCATTTTACATCTGCGTTTACGCACCTTGATTAAACAGCAATTCTCCGGCTGTCGCTTTTCCAAGTACACCTCGAAGATCAAGTCTCCAGCTGGCGAGAACTGTAGCCAGAAATGAAATGTTTTTTTTAAAAAGTTTCATTGTTGTGAATATTCGGAGGACCCAAAAAGAAAATGATTTGATTCAAGTTTGTATCATTTCAGGCTTCAACCTAATTGGCCGATTAATTGGTTATGGGAATTTGATTCCTCCGCACGGGTCACAGAGGGCAATGCCAGAAAAAATAGCTGGATTGAAAAGAAAAAAAAAAAAAGAATAATACATCAATCAAACGTTCAGTAAATAGTTTCAGTTCTGTTGGAAGGAAAAACATGCCATTTTACGGACTGTCATTTTTTTGTCAACAGCTGGGGCCGCCGGGCATGACGTCTTTGGCAAAATAGGTTAACAGCCACAAAAGCCTCATTCCGCACGCTCCCGCCTCCTCCCGCCTCCACGGAGCCCCCCCCCCTCAATCCCACCGTGACCCGCGCCTCATTTCCCGGAAAGGCGCTCGGCCGAGAGGCTGATTTGCGAGATCCCGATGCATGCACGCAAATCAATACGCAGGCGCACACAAACAAAACCCGAGCGTGGCTGATTTCCATTTGCTGAGATTGACTTACCGTGGTGTCCTTTTTGTCATTCCAGCGGGTGATGAAACTATTCTCCCTCGCCATCTGTTGCACCTGCTCTTCATTGACCTGTTGCGAGCGCATCGGTCGGGAATCAATTCAGAGTCGCTTCGGGAGGAAACGGAGAGGAAATAGAAGAAAACACTTTTCCGAAAAAAAAAAAAAAAAAAACAATTTTCGTGATTCACGTTTGCGGCAGATGAAAAACAACAGCAAGTCGTTTATCACTACTAAGTTCTGCTGCATTCTTTCTTTCGCGTGTTCTTTAAAATGCAAATGCCAACGAGCGTCGATAAAAACAATAAAAAATCGGATCTTGACGGGCTCTCAATGTTAAATGTCATTTTTTTTTATGTTACTTAGATTTGCCTGCGATGGCTCCATTTGCGTTGTGTCAACATCTCCTGCTCAGCCTTCAGTGACATCACAAAAGTCATTTGGCACTCACACTGAAGAGCGTAACGTAGTTGTCGATGAGGTCGCGGACCACGTGGATCTCCTGCGCCGTCTGTCCCTGCGTCTGGAACAAGCAGGACGAGAAGACCGAGGCCAGTTTTTCACTTGGCATACCGTTGAGGTGGCAGCACTGCTGAATCCTGGAGGACAAGACACAAAGTCCACTTCATTTTTTAAGAGGGTGTGAAAAAGAATGCTTATCTTTTTGCAAACTGATTGTCACAGAATAAGAGGAATCGATACCTGTACAGGTGTTGCAGTAAGGCATCAAGAGTTGCCCTGTTGGTTTCAGGCAAACTTTCAATAAAAGTGGAATACTTTTTCACTCTCAGGCTCTCATCCTCCTCATCTACAAAAAAATAAATAAATAAAAAAGCAGCATATGCCAGAGGTGGGAGTAAGTCGAAAGAAAATTTCAACTCTTAGTTACTGTGGCAAAAATGTGGAAGAAAATGTGGAGAAACAGACTAACTGTTAACTCATAGGTGTCAAACCCAAGGCCCGGGGGCCAGATACGACCCGCCAAATCATTTGATGTGGCCCCCGAAGACAAATTGTGCATTGACTTCATGGGTCAATACTAAAATAATAAATTGTTTTCCCTTTGAAAAAATAGATAATTGCTAGAAATTTAAAAAAATGCTAGAAATTAAAAAAATAAAATGTAAAATAGAACAACTTTTTCAAATATTTCAAATATAAAGACTTTTTACTAGTCTCTGATTTCAAAACGAGGTCTTCATCAGTTTGCTGTGTTTGAAGTGTCCGTCACATACCCAAAGCCGCCACCCAGTAAGGGTAGAGCTCCTTGGTCAAGAGCGCGTCTTCCGCTTGGGAGAAGAAGCTCTTCAGAGTGTCGGTCACATCCTCCAGGTGGCGCTCTTTATCCCTCAGTTTGACATTCCGGGCATCCAGGGTGAACTCCTCCAAGAGTTGGGCCACTCCTTTGGGATCGCCCGCCTGCTGGTAGACGCCCTGGTGGCACAAACCTGCCGACAGATGGAAGTGTGAGGAAAAAAACAAATGAATACGAAAGCGGATCTTCTCAACTAACCGAACTGCGTGACGAAAGCGATGCAACTCTCCACCACGATGGGGACGCCGTTTTTGGTGAGCTGCTGGTCGCCTAGCGCCTTGCCGTCATTGCCGGCCGCCTGCGTGATGGCCGAAAGCCACAGTTCGAAATCCAACGTGTTGAAACCGTGGATGTAAATGGTTCTGTAAAAAGTTTGGAAAAGTCATCAAATAAAGCGATGCATTAAAATAGAGACTGCAAATGATCTCTAACGAGCTGGGCAATTAAGAAATTTGATTAAAAAAAAATTTGTGGCTTTGCTAAGTATAATTCTTGCTAAGAGAAGGACGAGAGTGCCTCTAGTGGTGGAAAAAAAGTTGTTTTTAATTTACCATGAACCAAGAAAGAAGCCAATTGCACTGAACATTGCCAACAAAATGTATCCACTGCCAAAGTTAGACAAATATTTTTCAATTATTTCTACAAAAGGCAATTCAAGTTGAAACTGTTTTGTAAACTTGTGCGGTCAGCAGGAGAAATAAATCAAGTCGAGCCGAGGCAAATACCGCAAAGCAAAACTTGTTTTGAATAATATCATTGCTATTTGTTTTTTCAGTAAACAAAATGGCAGGGGGGGGAGAAAAAAAATCGATTGAAATGGGGTCGTTTATTTTACTTTGGCCGGCGGTCAGCTCGACCCAACTAACTAGCTCCCCGTGAGGCTTCATCAAGAACATACAAAGAAACGGCAATCAACCAGACGAGCTCCGAAAATGGCCTCGGAGAAGTCCAGCGAAGCTTTTCTGCGTCAATGAAGTTTTTTTTTTTTTCCTGCAGCGTACCTTCCGCTCTCCACCATCAGCAGCACTTGGATCTTCTCCTCGCCCTCGGTGTGGGTGGTGACAGCTATAGCGGGCACCAAAAAAAAAAAAGCCAAGCAGTGAGCCAGCAAGAACTGACAAGTCGAGTCGACTCTCGCTGAACTCTTAGACAAGCCGGTCCTAAAATTGCTTCTTGAAATCTGACTTTGAGTCAGGTCATGTGACTCCTCCACCTGTGGGATTTGGACCAATGCGGATGATGCGAACTCCAGAACAAAGACGAGGATGACGAGGATGCTCCGGATTGGCTACTTGCGGTGTTTGTAGATAACACAATGTATAAAAATGTCAAAGTCATCAGAGATTTAGCACAGTTAATCACCGAGTGTCTGAAAGCGTTAAGCCGATTAGGCCGTTTTGTGCTGCGGGGGGTTATACAGATCTAATTTGCGCCCTATTAAAAGCTCCACTTAAGCTGTCTGGCAGGGGACTGTTTGCTTGTGGCAATTTTCAGGGAAAGGCAAAACAGCTTGATGATGTCGCCGTCACAATAGCTTGGGCGTCGCAAGCCACATTAGCAACCTGACCAAAAAGTGCATTTGGAATGATATTAACTCGTTCGGTGCCATTGACGGTTATAGACGTCAAAGATATTAATTGGGTTGGTAGAGAATGAGGTAAATGAGGTGGAATAGGAATGAATGGGGATATTTTTTGGGGGGCACTGGTGGAAATTTATCAAGGTGATTTAAATGTACTGGAAAATATAAGTGTATTGCAAAAATTCAAACGGGACCAACCGAAAAGGATTTTTTTGCGGTTTAAAATGTTGATGGGAATTTGGAGAAAGTTGAAGATTGTTCCCAATGGAAAATTTTTGGCATGGAAAAATTGTCAATTATTTCAAAGAGAAAAATAATAGCCTGCAAGACCTGAATATTTTGAAATTTTTCAAACTGGCATGACGTGAATCGGATTCATTATGTGGAATTATCTCAAAATGAAGGGCAGAAGAATCATAAATTAATTAAATGTAATAAATAAATAAATAACGCCAGAGCCTTACTGAGCTCCTGCAGCTGTTTGAGACGAAGCACTCCCTCATCTCCTTCCTCGTCGCCGGGGCCAAAGTGCAGGACGGATCCGGCCAGGATGAACCAGCCCGTCCTCCAGTGGTACAGGTCGTGACCCTCCTTGTAGAGGAGTCGGCCGATGACTTCGCTGTTCTCCTGCACCAGAGCTTCCGCTTTTGGTGGCACCAAGCACTGTCGGGGAAAGCAAAAACATGGAAAGAAAAACGTCACCTCGTTCATCGCAAAGCAGAGAGGTGGCACATTTGCGTAGGAGGTGATTATGCCATGAAGAAAGAGATGAATGCAAGTGAGGAAAAAAAAAAAAAAGGAGAAAGGGTCTGACCTTAGTCAGCGCCTGGATCCAATCACGTAGCGTGTCCTGCGTCTCGGCGCCGATGATGAGCGCCCGCGCCGAGCGCAGGTACACCTCCGCGGTGAACACGGGCCTGCCGGAGAAAACGCAAACATCTATCAAATGCTAATGTGCGGACATTTGCATTGGAAATACTTTACAGCGGCAAGGAGCGGTCAAAGAGGTGCGCCCCGCCCAATCTGCTGATGGAACAATGGCAAGTCCCGTGACAACCGGCCGAGTCAGTCATTTTAAATTTAGAATGCAGAGTTAACAAATTGATTACAATGCTTTGGACCAGAATATGGGCAAAAATGTTGATCGTTGTTTTCCAAAGTAAAAGAAAAAGTTCGTTTTACTCTGACAAAATCTTATATTTACTCTCGAGAGGCTGAAATTCTAAGGATTTGGAATTTTTTATTTTATGATTTATTATACTATTCATTTATTATTTATCATATAATTTTATTATTTTTTTATTTAATTAAACACGCACTCCAAATAATCATAATTTTGTCCATTAATTGATTACTTGCGGTGTTTGATTCATTTATTTATTATATTATTTTATTATTTCCATTTTATTATTTTTTCATTTTAATTAAACACGCACTCCAAATAATCATAATTTTGTCCATTAATTGATTACTTGCGGTGTTTGTTTCATTTATTTATTATATTATTTTATTATTTCCATTTGATTATTTTTTTCATTTTAATTAAACACAGACTCCAAATAATTCTCATTTTATCCATGAATTGATTCATTTTTGCTTACAACTTAGACGTGAATTTGTTTTATTCCGCTAGCCAAGAATTAGTATACGGTGGCCCCAAGTTATCACTTTGTGCACGCTCTATAAATATTGCGGCCACAATTAAGTAATATTTTCCCGTGTCATGTCTGAGGCTCCCTGGACGTTAGCAATCAGGCGCAGAAAGCATCTTTGTTGCTTCTTGGCCACCGCCGCGGCCGCCGCCGCCTCCTCTGCGAGGCGCAAAGGCCACACTCCAGTTATCCTGCCGGTTAACTGCCGAGCGAGCGGGAGCTCGTGGGAGTGCGGCGAGCAGGCCCGTTCGGTGCCTGGTGTCAGGGGAACGGGTGTTTACGTGGCCCCGGTGTGACCCGGCGCCGCCTCCGCAGCAGGTGCGCCGGCGCTCGTTAGGAAGGGGCGGGGTGGGGGCGGTCCTGAAGGCCCTGCTGTGATGGACGATAGTGATGGCGGGAACGAGAGGATGGCTAAGAATTAGAAATGATGTACTATTTGGTGGGGGCAAATTGGGTCAAATGTGAGGACTAAATTGATTGGCTTCCAGTTGGCCAATCAAATGTTAGGAAAAATTTAAAAAAAAAAATTTGAATTTCTTCATGTCACCTTTAGTTTTCTTGTGCATGTAAATTCTCCATCGGTCAACTTGAAGCTTTTGTCGCCTTCGCCACCCCGATACGGAGAGCGCCCACATTTGCTATGCCGCGCATTTGTCGCAGGCCGCCGCCGGCGCCGTGAAAGTCAGAGTGGACCGAGTGCAAAGGGGGGGAAAAAAAAAAAAAAGGTTGCTTTGCAAGGTTTTTAAGGAGTCTGAAGGTCACAATCGACTGCTTTAAAACGGCGGCTGCTTTGAGGCAAAAGGGAGGAGAAAAAAAAACTTATCAGCTGCCGACATGCTTTCTATGCATGCCGTCCGTCCCTCTGAAGTGGATTTGTATTATTCAGTTTTTTTTGTTGGGTCCGAATTTTATTTCCATGTCCTCTGCAGTGTGCAAAAAATGACCCCAACGTTGCCGTCCACCCATAGACTGCCGAGGGGACCGTGTCATCTGCGTACGTTAGTATTCATGACCCGCAATAGACCCCAAAACAAAACTTTCAAAAGCCAATTACTACTTTCCTATTGACGGGCAATTTGCAAAAGATTGAGTTTGCCTATTTGCTGTTATTTTGCAAAGGCCGAAGCTAATATAAAAATATAGCTTGGATGAACTACGTTAAAATTAGTAGTGCTTTGCCGCCATCTTGTGGCAACGATAGGTAATTATCAATCGTTTTAGATTTTAAACGATTCAGTGCAGTGCTGAATCACAATCTGTAATAATTGTTTTGATCAATTGGCATGTGGGGAAAAAAGTTTAACGCACAATAAAATGCACATTGTTTTTATTTATTTATGATTTCCTCATGTTTTTAAATGTTTTATTACATTTTGAACTGAGTTCATTTTCAATAGTTTGATGTATTATAATGTATTACTATTTAGTATTTGGTACTTTTTATTTTGGGTGGAAATTTTTTTCAAGATATGAGTCATGGAATTTTCTTTGCAAAATTTGCGTTGCAAGCGTGAGATGGTGGATAGTGAACAATTCTCCCAAGAAATAAAATAAGCACAGGTGTTTGCTTCGAACTGTTTCTTGCCAATCCCAGTTGATGTGTACTATTAACTAAGCATGAAAAAAAAAAAGCTAGCTTAATGCTAACACACAATGCAAAACACCATAGACCAGCTAACAAAACTAGCATCAATGTTGAGGTCATTTTAACCCTTTTGGCAAAGGATATTTGCAGAAGCTCAAGATCACTATTTTTTTGGTGTCTGAACTTTTTTTTAATATATTGTACTGTGAAAAATATTGGGAGAAAAAGTGTGTGTACTTGTGGAGGTTCTTTGCTTCTTTGACTGTCTGCTCCACTTGCAGGAGAACGTCTCGAAAAGTTTTCCCACAACAACTTTTTTAACTGGGGTGGTGGCGGGGGGGGGGTACGGTTTGCCAAAGTAAACAGGAAATACGGCACTCGTAAAGCCCTGATAGGTCAGCGTTAAAGTGAATCATGCGCCAGCGAGCGATATGCTAATGCAACAAGCGTCGCGTGGAGGAAAAATGACACTGAAGTCTGTGTTTACTTGGTTGGGGGGGTAATTTGTGATTTACATAGGCAGTCAATTCTGCCGCAGTCCAATAAATGAGAAGAAATGCTTCCAAGTGCCTAAGCTGAGTGTGCACTGTGGGAATTAGGCTTTTAAATTGGTGTGAATGTACGTCAGGTCTTCGAAGCGGGGTGGGCAAAGTGTGGCTCGTGGGCCATATACGGATCGCTACGGTGCTTATTCCGCTTTCAAAGTTTTAACTTATTTGAATCAATCAATAATATTTTGTAAAAGAAAGAATTTTACGTGCGATGCTTTGATTTTCTGCGTGCGCTCGTACCCTGCCACGGTCATGGTCTCGGCGTTGCTGATGGCCAGGCTGACCACGTCTTCGACGGCCACCCTTCCGGCCGCCGTCGGACTCTGCACGCTCTCGTAGTAGCTCAGGAAGCCGCCCTCCAGCGTGCACCAGCGACGCGCCGTCTCTGCAAAAACGCAAACGTCATCCGTTGCGCCAAATCGTCCAACAGCTCAAAAACGATGCTTGCTAGCATGCTAGCAAGAACTACTTTGAAGTCGTTTCATGCTAGCGGACATGCTAGCGGTTGATGCTACTGACCGGTTAATAAATCAACTTAAATGTCAAATTAAGGTTTGTAAGTTTAGGATTACTGTGCTCCACTTTTAAAATAAAAAATGACTTTTTAAACCCACGTTGAGGAAAAAAAAAAAAAAAAAAACTTTTGAATTGATGCCACACGGTTCCCGCGCCGGTCCCTATCAAAAACACATTGTCGTCTTTCACCGGCGTCTGACTGGGCAAATTACACATCCAATGAGAATCAAGTTCACACCTAATTTTGGATTTTCAAAGTCATCTGCCATCTGTTTCTTGGGCTCTTTGTTGTGCTGCAAACAAACACGCTCACATAGAGAAAAACAAACTCGGCGCGCGCCACCGGCGCCCCAAACCTCCCACTGTATTGCTCTCATGAATATGCTAATTCTTGCGCGGCGCTTGTGAAGGAGCGGATGGCGTCCCAATAAAAGTGGCTGCGACTGGCTTTTTCAAGGAAAAGGATGTGACAAGCACAAGGACGCCGTTCACCCTTGCACCGACTCTCAGAGCGTTTCCGCGTCGGAATGGGACAGACTTGAAAAGTGCCACGTGGCTACGCGCCGCAAAGGAAGGGAAGAAAAAAACAAAATGCTTCTAGGACAATAAAACACAAACAGCAGCCGCAAGAGAGTCATCATCTCCGGGCGGCGCGCGGAACAGGAGGGCCGTACTCCCAGAAGTTTTTCGCTCGAGAATAGACGATAATTCCACTTTCATGTTGAAAACGTTCCACTTTTGATTTGAAAAAATAAAACTTGATTCGCAGAATATTACAAATGACTCCGGATAAGCGAAGGAAAATGGATGGATGGCTTTAGAAAATTATTATTATTATTAGGCTAGTTATAATGAATCAGACTCAACAATTTAATTTGTCAAATCATGACTATACACGTCTTTCTTTAATATTAGCACTAATATGAAAAAATTCGTAATGTGACTTTTTTTTTTTAATACAGCGGCTAACTGCATTTCTGTGTACTGGCTAACTAAAACAAATTAAGTTTTTCTCAGGAATGTTTTCTCAAAACTATATCCAAAATTGTTTTTTTTTGTCAACCTACATAAAAAATAAAAATAATTGAAATAATAAATAATAAAATAAATAGATAAGATAGTTCTTGTAATATCAGCAATAATATCAAAATGTTTCTCAAATATTACGACTCACCTCCATTAACTTTCCCTTAAAAACTATGCAACTGTTTTCTTGAAAAAAAAAAAGTAGTTTTTCTTCAACCTCAAAAGGAAAACACGTTCCAAAATTTTAGAATGTAGTACGTATCTCAAAAAGTATGCAACATTATCATTGCAATACTAATCTCAAGAATGTGATGACCTTTGACCTCAATCGTAGTATTTACCACCAGAATATGCAAACGTACTCTGTATTTAACTCTCAAACTGCCTCAAAATTGTGTGATTTTTAAAAATCTTTTTTTTTCCTCAAACTATTTTTTATAAAGACTCTTGCTTTTAAATGTGACATTACGTCAAAATTATACAACCATTTTTCTGTCTTTTCCCATTTATGTGGAAATGGGACAGATTTTATTTTATTATTGTAAAAGTGGGGCTGGCTACTCGCTGCAGGCTTTTAAGAAAAAAAAAAAAAAAAGAAAAAGAAAGTTCGCTCTGAGACTAAAACGCCAATAGCCGCCGCTAACGAGTCATCATCTCAGAGCGGGCAGGCGTGCGATATTTCAAATGACCGTGCGCTTCGCTGCAAACATGTCCCCAGATTGTAGCGCTTTTAGCGAAAATGTCACGTCCATTTTTTTTCTGCTCTCTAAGTGCTGGTCGCGTGCTCATTTTGCCTCGGCTCCCTCCGTCCCCGTTCTAATAACCAAATTTGTAATAATCACCGCTCTCCCGCCGTCGTCATCTTAAGAGGCGCGCTTGATTTCCCAACAGCTCTGCCTGGTCTTATTAAGGGCTTTAAATTATGTATGAATGGGCAAGTGGAGGGTTGGTAAATGTGCCCACCAAATTTGCAAGGTACACACGTAACGGGCAAGGCCAAATGTGAACATTTTCAGCCCTGATTATCTCTAAAAGATTATCCGGAGGGCTGATTTTTTCCTTCTCAGGAAACAGTCAAGGGCTGACGCTCGGAAATGTTAATGGCGTGCACGCAACATGATAATCGGGCAGAAGGTGAGCGTTGTTTGGATCAAAGTCAACAGATGCCTTCTTATTGGATGCCAGTAAAGTTGAACCTCAGACTTTGAACGGCTCCAGGTTCGAACAAATCGGAGTTTGAACCAAAAAGCCCAGAAACTGAAGGAAACATGGGACTCCGAACAGCTTTCCGAGCCGGGTTGAGGCTAGCCGACGGCGTCTCCGCGTCCCCAACCGTTCCCAAGACTAGTTCATGCAGTATTCTTATTTTAGTATTCTTATTTATTTATTTTATTCTGCTTACTTGAAAAGATATCATGTATCAATACAGCCATAACTCATGATAAGTGACTAATTATTATGCTAAAAGTGTCCGTTGTTGCTATGTTAATTTTCTGGGACAAATTACGGTCAAAGTCAGAGGTTCAACTGTACAATAATTTTCCAGCGGTGTTAACACAATAAAAATGGTAAGAAGAATTTAAAGGCTAATGTTTAGCCAAACTTCTTCCATTTCTTCTTCTGGTCATCCAAATTGCCCTGTGGCGCCACGTTGCACCCACAGATCAGTTGTGGTACTACACCAGATATTCATTGTTCTTGTATATTTGTTGCAGTTTGTGGGTTGATCGTTTGGCAATTTTTGTTTTCTCTTCATGAGTGGGGTCGCTCACATTTAAAATTAAAATAAATAAAAAAATCAACAAAGATGTCAAAACTTCCAATGTTGACGATATAAGCCTTCCTTTGGCACCATTTTTTTTGTTGCTTTCTATGGTGGGATGCCAGTGGCTTTACACAGCAGCACAATAATGGGAACAATAGCACCTGATTTGCAATCAAGCAGCTGTTCCGCCTTCCAGACGGCAAAGACCCCCATGGCCGATCAACTCTCCGCGGGGGTCCCCCGACTAACCCACCAGAGATGAAATCTGCGTTTCGCTCGCCTCCGAAATGGGCCAATTAGCCGGCGAGAGAAACCGAGAAGCTCCTGTTGGAATTTTGACGACGAGGAACGTCTATTCAGGCTAATCTCTCACTTTGAGACGTTCAATAAATGCTTAAGTGTGCAAAATGAGCTAGCTGATGAGACTAATCGACACAATCAATATGGCCGTTATACCCGGCCATCGTTCATCAACATTTAAGAAGAAATCACATCGAGTTTGCCAAACAAACCCAACTGGAATGAACCGGTCGTGTCGGCGCTCATTAGCAAAAGAGACGACAACAAAGCCACAGACTAACGCCTATAGAAAGAACTAACAATGTTGCGGGGAGGAGCGAAGCCACCGGCGGCCATCTTGAGATGCCAATCTCGAGGCCTGCCTAACTTGAATAGATTGATTTCCTTATTTTCAGTTCCTATGGCAAAAAATCCACCGTTTGCGCCAATAACTCTGGAAAACTATAGACGTCCATTTTAACTGGACTGGCACTGAATGAGTTAAAAAATAATAATGCCAGGTCCGTTCTACATACTATGCCCGTGGTCATGACCCCGCCCCCCCGCCCGAGGCCCCGCCCATCCTGCTGCCAATCATCTGCCTATCTATCCACTGAAGACATTGCCCGTGACAGCTTGTCACAGAGCTTGAAATGAAAGTTGAAACGATGAAAGTGTTGCGAGTCCGAGACAAATTACAGCCTACGGACAGAGGAGGGAAAAAAAAAAAAAATACACTATTACCTTGGTACCTTGAATGAATTCAAACGTCATGAATCTATTCCAGCACTCCAAATAACTTTAAATT